>NW_019946107.1:0-17172 GCF_002910315.2 Salvelinus sp. IW2-2015
AGAGACACCAGAGACACCAGAGTAGAGGCACCAGAGAAGGTTCCTAGTTCCAAGGCCCGGTGGCCTCTTCTGACTGTGAGTGTCTGGCTTTCCACAATTTCCCTATCAGACCTACACTACACCTCAAAGGGACACTTTAAAACCAACCGGTGCAGAAAGCAGCTTGACAAGTGCACCCAGTCATTTTGGTAACTCAACAGTCGTTGCTCGACCCTGCCTAAATGATCACGGTGATACCGACTGCAGGGTTTTTGACTGAGTTATTGTTGTTTTATGAGCAGCAGAGGTGTGTGGGTAAAATAACTGGGGAAGCCAAGCCAGTAAAAAAACACATTTTACAACCTACACTAGATATACAGCAGTATGAGGACACCCCTTCAAGTTCATGTTATATCACCTGTAGCACGGTCAAACAGGTTCATGTTATATCACCTGAAACACGGTCAGACAGGTTCATGATATATCACCTGTAGCACGGTCAAACAGGTTCATGATATATCACCTGTAGCACGGTCAAACAGGTTCATGAATATATCACCTGTAGTGCACGGTCAAAAGAGCAGGTTCATGAGTCTATTCAACCTGCAACAGCGGTCAGACAGGTTCCAGAATAATCACCTGTAGCAACGGTCAGAGACAGAGTTCATGATATATCACCGTGTTAGGCACGGATCAACAAGGTTCATGATATATCACCTGTAAAGCACGGTAAACAGGTTCATGTGTTATATACCTGTAGCGCACGGTCAGACAGGTTCATGATATAATACACCTGTAGCACGGATCAGAACAGGTTCAGATAGTAAGTATATCCTGAGAAACGGTCAACAGGTTTCATGATATATCACCTGAGCACACGGTCAAAAGGTATCATGATATTTCACACTGTAGCACCGGTCCAACAGGTTCAGTTAATATCACGTAGCGCTAGACGGTTCAAGATCAACGTTGGGACGTTCCAAAGACCCAAGGGTTTGCCAATGGATATACAACATCACCTGGTAGCACACGGTCAACAACAGGTTCTGTCTGATATATCACCTGTAGCAGCGGTCAAACGGTTATGATATATCACCTGAACCACGGTCAACAGGTTCATGATATATCACCTGAACACGGTCAACAGGTTCATGATAATATCACCTGAACACGGTCAGAAACAGGTTCATGATATCACCTTGTAGCACGGTCAACACAGGTTTCATGAATATCACTGTAGCACGGTCACAGGTTCATGTTATATCACCGTGTAGCACGGTCCAAACAGGTTTTCATGTAATATCAACCTGTAGCACGGTCAACAGGTTATGATATACTCACGCTGATATACAAGACAGGTCAAACAGGTTCATGTTATATCCACCTGAACACGGTCCAACACGGTTCATGATATCTCACTGAACACGGTCAAACAGGTTCATGTTAATATCACCTGAAACACGGTCAAACAGGTTCATGTTTATATCACCTGAAACACGGTCAAACAGGTTCATGATATAATCACCTGTAGAACGGTCAAACAGGTTCATGTTATATACTGACTCCACTGTAAGCCCGCGGTCAACAGGTTCATGATATATCACCTGTAGCACGGTCAGACAGGTTCATGTTATATCACCTGTAGCACGGTCAAACAGGTTCATGATATATCACCTGTAGCACGGTCAAACAGGTTCTGTTATATCACCTGAACACGGTCAACAGGTTCAGATATCACCTGTACAACGGTCAAACAGGTTTCATGATATATCACTGAAACACGGTCAAACAGGTTCATGTTATATCACCTGAGACACGGTCAAACAGGTTCATGATATATCACTGCAACACCGGTCAAACAGGTTCATGATTATATACCTGAAACACGGTCAAACAGGTTCATGTTAATATCAGCCTGCAGAACCGGTCAACCAGGTTCATGATAATATCACCTGTAGCACGGTCCACAGGTCATGTTATATACTGTAGCACGGTCAAAAGGTTCATGATATATCACCTGTAGCACGGTCAACAGGTTCATGATATATCACCTGCTATGCACGGTCAAACAGGTTTCATGTGTATATCACTTATGCACGGTCAAACAGGTTCATGATATATCACCTGAGACACGGTCAAACAGGTGTCTGATATATCACCTGTAGCCACGGTCAAACAGTTCATGTTTATTCACTGACACGTCAAACAGGTTCATGATATATCACCTGTAACGGTCAACAGGTTCATGTTATATCCCCTGTAGCACGTCAGACAGGTTCATGTTATATCACTTGTGCACGGTCAAACGGTTTCATGATATATCACCTGCATATTCGGTCAAACAGGTTCATGATATATCACCTGACACGGTCAAACAGGTTCATGTATATCACCTGACGTCAAGTCATATATCACTGTAGCACGGTCAACAGGTTCATGATATATCACCTGCAGACGGTCAAACAGGTTATGATATATCACTGAACCGGTCAAACAGGTTCATGTTATTCCTGAACGGTCAAACAGTTCATGATATATCACTGTAGCACGGTCCAACAGCGTTCATGATATATCACCTGTAGCACGGTCAAACAGGTTCATGATATATCACCTTGCAGCACGGTCAAACAGGTTCCTGTTTTCACGGTTTTACTGAGCCAATACTGATTTATACCACAGAGTTCCCAAGTCAGAACAAAACAACAGGAGCCCTGCCTCCGCTTTCCCAGCACATTTTACACTTAAACATCATCAAATCAACAAGGCTATATACACATATAACACAGATATAATAATGCATAGTTTAATCACTGAAAACAAACTTAAAGATTGCAAAAAAAACAGGGATGTTTTTTACTGTGCCAGGACGACACCCGCGCAGTTGAGCTCGGCTATTGTAAAAAATGTAATAAATATTGTTCAAATATTTGGGGAAGCCTGGCTTCCCTTGGCATCTATGAACACGCACCGCTGTTTATGAATACACACATTATTGTAGCTGTGTGAGATGTGACTTACGACACAGTCACAGCATACACACTTTACAGCAGAAACACACACCACACACACACAACACACACACACACACACACACACACACACACACACACCACCTCCTTCCTTTTAACCATGTGTACATGGTCTCACGCGACACAGTCACAGCATTCCCCCAGTGTCCCCATGACAGAGCATACACTCTTTACAGCATGACGTTCCCATCGGACGGACGACACTGACACAGCTCCTGCAACCACACACACAACACACAGCACCACACAACACCAACACACCAGACACACAAAACACACAACACAGACACACAAACACACAAACACAATCAACTCAATTGAATAGACTAGCTTACAAGACATTCTGGCTCAGAGGTTTTCCTAGTTTGGTTATGTAGGACTGGTTTATGTAGGTTATGTAGTTAATGTAGGACTGGTTATGTAGGTTATGTAGGACTGGTTTATGTAAGGGTTGTAGGACTGGGTATGTGGTTTATGTAGTTAATGTGGACTGGTTATGTAGGTTATGTAGGACTGGTTATGTGGTTATGTATTAATGTAGAGTGGTTATGAGGTATGTAGGACTGTTAGAGTGGTTTGTAAGTGAGGCTGTTTATGTAGGTTATGTAGTTAATGTAGGACTGGTTTATGTAGGTATTGGTAGGACTGGTTTTGCTACAGTGCAGGGGAAAAAGTATTTGATCCTGCTGATTTTGTACGTTTGCCCACTGACAAAGGAAATGATTCAGTCTATAATTTTAATGGAGGTTTATTTGAACAGTGAGAGACAGAATATAACAAAAAATCCTAGAAAACCGCATGTAAAAATGTTTTGAATGATATTTGCATTTCTATGAGGGAAATAAGTATTTGACCCCTCTGCAAAACATGACTTAGTACTTGGTGGCAAAACCTTGTTGGAATCACAGAGGTCCAGACGTTTTCTTGTAGTTGGCCACCAGGTTTTGCACACACATCTCAGAGGGATTTTGTTCCACTCCTCTTTGCAGATCTTTCTTCAGTCTTAAGGTTTCGAGGCTGTGACGTTTGGCAACCTCGACCTTCAGCTCCGCTCCACGATTTTCTTGGATTAAGGTCTGGAGACTGGCTGGCCACTTCAGGACCGTTAATGTATTGCTTCTTGAGCCACTTTCCTTTGTTGCCTTGGCCGTGTGTTTTGGGTCATTGTCATGCTGGAATACGCATCCACGACCATTTTCAATAACCCTGGCTGAGGGAAGGAGGTTTTACGCCAAGATTTGACGGTACATGGCCCCGTCATCGTCCCTTTTGATGCGGTGAGTTCGTCCTGTCCTTTAGCAGAAAACCCCCAAAGCATAAATGTGTTTCCACCTCCATGTTTGACGGGTGGGATGGTTTCTTGGGGTCATAGGAGCATTCCTCCTCCTCCAAACACGGCAAGTTGGGTTGATGCCAAAGAACTTCCATTTTGGTCTCAATCTGACCACACACGTCACGCCAGTTGTCCTCTGAATCATTCAGATGTTCATTGGCAAACTTCTCAGACGGGCCATGTATATGGTGCTTTCTGAGCAGGGGGACTTGCCCGGGCGCCGCAAGAGATTTCTAGTCCTTCCGCATAGTGTGTTTACCGATTGGTTTTCTTTGATGACTATGGTCCCCAGTGCCCCCCCTTGAAGAATTCATTTGAACCAAAAGGATTTTCCCCCTCCTGTGTAGTTCTGGCCTGATTCCTCACCGTTCTCATGATCATTGCACTCCACGAGGTGAGATCTTGGCATGGAGCCCTCAGGCTGAGGGAGATTGAACAGTTCTTTTGTGTTTCTTCCATTTGCGAATAATCACAGAAACTGTTGTCCCCTTCTCCCAAGCTGCTTGGCGATGGTCTTGTAGCCATTCCAGCCTTGTGTAGTCTACAATTTGTTCCTGACATCCTTGGAGAGCTCTTTGGTCTTGGCATGGTGGAGAGTTTGAAATCTGATTGATTGATTGCTTCTGTGGACAGGTATCTTTTATATCAGGTAAGAAAACTGAATAGGAGCACTCCCTTTAAGAGTGTGCTCTAATCTCCGTTCGTTACCTGTATGAAGACACCTGGGAGCCAGAAATCTTTTTGATTGAGAAGGGGTCAAATACTTATTTCCTCATTAAAATGCAAATCAATTTATACCCATTTTTGCATGCAATTTTTCTTGGATATTTTTGTTGTTATTCTGTCCTCTCACTGTCAAATAAACTACCATTAAAATTTAGACTGATATTCTTTGTCAGTGGGCAAACGTACAAAATCAGCAGGGGATCAAATACTTTTTTCCCTCACTGTAGGTTATGTAGGACTGGTTAATGTAGGACTGGTTATGTAGTGAACCTACATAACCAGTCCTACGATGGTTAAAGAGGAGGTTGTGTGTGTGTGTGTGTGTGTGTGTGTGTGTGTGTGTGTGTGTGTGTGTGTGTGTGTGTGTGTGTGTGTGTGTGTGTGTTCTGCTGTAAGGTGTGGTATTGCTGTGTGTGTGTGTTTCTGCTGTAGGTGTGTATGCTGTGACTGTGTCGGTGATGGAACCCCCATCAGAAAATCTTTGGAGGGAGTTGAAAGTCCGTGTTGCCCAGCAACAGCCCCAAAACATCACTGCTCTAGAGGAGATCTGCCATGGAGGAATGGGCCAAAATACCAACAACAGTGTGTGAAAACCTTGTGAAGACTTACAGAAACCGTTTGACCTCTGTCATTGCCAACAAAGGGTAATAACAAGTATTGAGATAAACTTTTGTTATTGACCAAATACTTTATTTTCCACCATACATTTTGCAAATAAATTCATTAAAAATCCTACAATGTGATTTTCTGGATTTCCTTTTCTTCTTTTGTCTGTCATAGTTGAAGTGTACCTATGATGAAAATTACAGGCCTCTCTCCTCTTTTTAAGTGGGAGAACTTTTGTGGCTGACTAAATACTTTTTTGCCCACTGATACATACATACATACATACTGGTTATAATTACTATGTTACATCCATCCATCTCCATCCATACTGGTTATAATTACTATGTTACAGGCCATAACTACATACATACATCCATCCATCACCATCCATCCTAGGTTTATAATACTATGTTACAGCCATACAATACATACATCCATACATGGTTTATAAAATTACTATGTTACAGCCATTACACACACACACCACACAACACACACACACACACACACACACACACACACACACACACACAACACACACACCACACACACACACACACACACACACACACACACACACACACACACACACACACCACCATCTCCTCATACCATCTCCATCCATCCATCCATCCATTCCATCCATCCATCCATCATCACATACATCACATACATACATAACACATACATACAGTGGGGGACAACGTATTTGATACACTGCCGATTTTGCAAGGTTTTCCTACTTACAAAGCATGTAGAGGTCTGTCATTTTTATCATAGGTTACACTTCAACTGTGAGAGACGGAATCTAAAACAAAAATCAGAAAATCACATTGTATGATTTTTAAAGTAATAATTTAGCATTTTTTGCATTAACAAATCAATTAATAAAACATTTAAATCTGAAATGTCTTGAATCAATCAGTATTCAACCCCTTTGTTATGTCCGACCCTAAAATAAGTTCAGGAGTAAAAATGTGCTCAACAAGTCACATTATAAGTTGCCTGGATCTGTTTGCAATAATAGTGGTTAACATGATTTGTGAATGACTACCTCAATCTCTGTACCACACACATACAATTATCTGTAAGGTCCCTCAGTCGAGCTGTGAATTTCAAACAGATTCAACCAATAGAACAGGGGAGGTTTCTAATGCTTGCAAAGAAGGGCCCCGATTGGTCGATGGGTGAAAAAAAAAAAAGCAGAGATTGAATATCCCTTTGATCATGGCGAAGGTATTCATTACACTTTGGATGGTGTATCAATATGTAACAGTATACTTTAGACCGTCCCTCGCCCTGACACGGCGCGACCAGGACCCTCTGCACACATCAACAACAGTCACCCACGAAGCGTCGTTACCCATCGCTCCACAAAAGCCGCGGCCCTTGCAGAGCAAGGGGAACACTACTTCTAGGTTTCAGAGCAAGTGACGTAACTGATTGAAACGCTATTAGCGCGTACCCGCTAACTAGCTAGCCATTTCACATCCGTTACAAATACACCCAGTCACTACAAAGATACAGGCGTCCTTCCTAACTCAGTTGCCAGAGAGGAAGGAAACCGCTTAGACAATTCACCAGGAGGCCAATGGCGACTTTAAAACAGTTACTGAGTTTAATGGCTGTGATAGGAGAAAACTGAGGATGGGATMAACAACATTGTAGTGACTCCACAATACTAACCTAAAGGACAGAGTGAAAAGAAGGAAGCCTGTACAGAACAAAAATATTCAAAAAAATGCATCCTGTTTGCAATAAGGCACAATAAAGTAAAACTGCAATAAATGTTGCAAAGAAATGTACTTTATGTCCTGAATACAAAGCATTATGTTTGGGGCAAATCCAACATGACATAACACTGAGTACCACTATTCATATTTTAAAGCATGGTGGTGGCTGCATCATGTTATGGGTATGCTTGTCATCGACAAGGACTGGGGAGTTTTTTTTATTGGATAAAAATAAACGGAATAGGCTAGGCAAAATCCTAGAGGAAAACCTGGTTCAGTTTGCTTTCCAACAGACACTGGGAGACAAATTCACCTTTCAGCAGGACAATAACCTAAAACACAAGGCCAAATATGGAGTTGTTTACCAAGATGACGTTGAATTTGGCCTAGTTRCAGTTGTCTTAAATCGGCTTGACAATCTTTGGCAAGACTTGGAAATGGCTGTCTAGCAAAGATCAACAATGAACTTGACAGAGGTTGATGAATTTCTTTAATAATATTGTGCAAATATTGTACAATCCAGATGTGAAAAGTTCTTAGAGACTTACCCAGAAAGACTCACAGTTCTCAGAGACTTACCCAGAAAGACTCACAGCTCTCAGAGACTTACCCAGAAAGACTCACAGCTCTCAGAGACTTGCCCAGAAAGACTCACAGCTCTTAGAGACTTACCCAGAAAGACTCACAGCTCTCAGAGACTTACCCAGAAAGACTCACAGCTCTCAGAGACTTGCCCAGAAAGACTCACAGCTGTAATCACTGCCAAAGATGATTCTAACATGTATTGACTTAGGGGTGTGAATGCTTATATAAATGAGACATTTCTGTGTTTCATTTTCAATACTTTTGTAAAAATGTCTAAAAACATGTTTTCTCTTTGTCATTACAGGGTATTGTGTGTAGATGGGTGAGAAAAAACATAAATTTAATCCATTTTGAATTCAGGCTGTAAAACAACAAAATGTGTATGTTACAGCCATACATACACACATACCAGATACAATTGCTATGTTACAGACACACACACACACACACACACACACACACACACACACACACACACACACACACAGAAAGTATATCACGTTACAGCCTTATTCTAAACTTGAAACAAATATTTTATTTAAAATCAACAATCTACACACAATACCCCATAATGACAGAGATACTTTTGTAACCCTTTCCAGCTTTATGCAAGGCAACAATTCTTAATCTTAGGTCTCTTTTGAGATCTCTTTTGTTCGAGGCATGGTTCACATCAGGCAATGCTTCTTGTGAATAGCAAACTCAAATTTGGTGAGTGTGTTTTTTTTATGGGGCAGGGCAGCTCTGACCAAAAATCTCCAATCTGGTCTCATTGATTGGACTCCAGGTTAGTTGACTCCTGACTCCAATTAGCTTTTGGAGAAGTCACTAGCCAAGAGGTTCACATACTTTTCCCAACCTACACTGTGAATGTTTAAATGATGTATTAAAATATAGATAAGAAAAATTATAATAATTTTTGTGTTATTAGTTTAAGCAGACTGTGTTTGTCTATTGTTGTGACTTAGAAGATCAGATCAAATTTTATGTAAAATTTATGCAGAAATCCAGGTAATTCCAAAGGCTTCACATACTTTGTTCTGTATATCAGAAGAATGTAGCCACAGTAGGACATGGAAGCTTCATTTCTGGTCAGGAAGGGAACAGAAACACGYGATACTGTATGTATGTACATGTTCAGACATGTACAAAAGTTCAGAACACACAAGCAAATGTTTTTTTTCGACATGAAACCAAACTCGATTGTGAACCAGAAGAATGTTCACTGTATGAGTTAGTTCAGTCTAATAAAGTTTTGGAATGCACCAACAATCAAAAGGCAGAAATTGAAACAAAACCTAAGAGACCATCCACATTCTTTCAACAAAGTGAAAACACATTTTGGCAGCACACTAAAGCTCCCATGGTGGGGTACGGAGTGAGGACGGAGAGGGGAGACTTAAGGAGTTTGGTCGACGGGAGTTGGACTGGCATGGTGTTTCTCTCTGTATATTACCTCCTCCCCTCTGTCTCTCCCTCTCACTCCCCGTCTTCTCCTGACACACAACAGAACAGAGAGCACATTCCACAAAGTCAAGGTCAAAGCCGTGAAGGAGGGGAGAGAGAGAGAGGGAGAGAGAGGGCGATGGAGAGAGAAAGAGAGAGAGATGGAGAGAGGAACAGGGAGATAGAGAGAGACAGAGAGAGACAGAGAGAGAGAAAGTGAAAGAGAGAGAGAGAGAAAGTGAAAGAGAGAGAGAGAGAGAAAGTGAGAGAAAGTGAAAGAGACAGAGAGAAAGTGAGAGAGAGAGAGAGAAAGTGAGAGAGACAGAGAGACAGAGAGAGAGAAAGTGAAAGAGAGAGCAAGATGGAGAGAGAGAGTGAGGTGCTTCTGTCACCAATCAAGGAGGGCCTACAGCAGCACCTAGATATTCTACACAGATTCTGCCAGACCTCGGCCATGACAGTACATCTCAGTAAGACAAAAATTACTGTGTTCCAAAAAAGGTCCAGTTGCCAGGTTCCCGAATACAAATTCCATCTAGACACCGTTGCCCTGGAGCACACAAACAACGACACATACCTCGGCCTAAACATCAGCGCCACAGGTATCTTCCACAAAGCTGTGAACGATCTGAGAGACAAGGCAAGAAGGGCCTTCTGCGCCATCAAAAGGAACATACMATTTGATACCAATTAGGATCTGGCAAAACATTATTGAATCAGTTATAGAACCCATTGACCTTCATGGTTGTGAGGTCTGAAGTAACGCTCACCGACAAAGAATTCACAAAATGGGACAAAAAACTAATTGAGACTCCGCATGCAGAATTCTGCAAAATATCCTCTGTGAACAACATAAAACACCAAATAATGCAGGCAGACTCTCAGATCATGAGAAACAAGATTCTCTGGTCTGATGAAACCAAGATTGAACTCTTTGGCCTGAATTCCAAGCGTCACGTCTGGAGGAAACCTGACACCATCCCTACAGTGAAGCATTGTGGTGGCAGCATCATGCTGTGGGGATGTTTTTCAGCGGCAGGGACTGGGAGACTAGTCAGGATCGAGGGAAAGATGAATGGAGCAAAGTACAGAGAGATCCTTGATGAAAACCTGCTCCAGAGCGCTCAGGACCTCAGACTGGGGCGAAGGTTCACCTTCCAACAGGACAACGACCCTAAGCACATAGCCAAGACAACGAAGGAGTGGCTTCAGGACAAGTGTCTGAATGTCCTTGAGTTGCCCAGCCAGAGTCCAGACTTGAACCCGATCTAATATCTCTGGGGACCTGAAAATAGCTGGGCAGCAACGCAACCCATCCAACCTGACAGAGCTTGAGAGGATCTGCAGAGAAGAATGGGAGAAACTCCCCAAATACAGGTGTGCCAAGCTTGCTGTTGACGCATATCCAACAATAGTTATTGTGGACAAATGTTCTCCACTTTTGTGGATTGGGGTGATCAGTCCTTGATTCCAAATACTGGGGAAGATGCCAGAGCTAAGGATGATGTTAAAGAGTTTAAGTATAGCAAATTGGAATTTGTGGTCTGTATATTTTATCATTTCATTGAGGATACCATCAATCCCTCAGGCCTTTTTGGGTTGGAGGGTTTTTATTTTGTCCTGTAGTTCATTCAAGGTAATTGGAGAATCCAGTGTGTTCTGRTTGTCTTTAATAGTTGATTCTAAGATTTGTATTTGATCATGTATATGTTYTTGCTGTTTGTTCTTTTTTATAGGGWCAAAAAGATTGGAGAAGTGGTTTATCCATACATCTCCRTTTTGGATAGATAATTCTTCGTGTTGTTGTTTGTTTAGAGTTTTCCAATTTTCCCAGAAKTGGTTWTAGTCTATRGATTCTTCAGAAACATTGAGCTGGTTTCTGATGTGCTGTTCCTTCTTTTTCCGTAGTGTATTTCTGTATTGTTTTAGTGATTCACCATAGGGAAGATGTAGCCTCAGGTTTTCCGGGTCTCTATGTTTTTGGTTGGACAGGTTTCTCAATTTCTTTCTAAGGTTTTTGCATTCTTCACCAAACCATTTGTCATTGTTGTTCATTTTCTTAGTTTTTTTTTAGATTTGATAGGGCAGCTGAGAGGTCAAATACACTGTTTCGGTGTTCTACTGCCAAGTTTACACCTTTTCTATTACAGTGAAACCTTTTCTCTCCCTCCTTTTTCTTTCTCTCTATGTGTTTCTCTCCCTCCTTTTTCTTTCTCTCTATGTGTTTCCTCTCCCCCTTTGTATCCTGTCCTTGGAGAAGAAACCATCTCTCCCATTTCTCTCTCTCTCCCTTTGTGTCCTGTCCTAGGAGAAGAAACCATCTCTCCCGTTTCTCTCTCTCTCCCTTTGTGTCCTGTCCTAGGAGGAGAAACCATCTCTCCCGTTTCTCTCTCTCTCCCTTTGTGTCCTGTCCTAGGAGAAGAAACCATCTCTCCTGCTAAGTATAAACAGAGAAAAGCCACAGAGGTCCATCTCTGACTCAACAGTGTGACATTGTACAGCGTTAACACACTGCTGTTTACACACACACACACACACTGCTCTCTCTACCTCCGGGACTCTGATAGTGATCTCATAATTTGAGTGTTTGTTATGACTGTATGTCAAGTAAACACACATGGAGCCACTAGGGAGGGAAAATGATTCTGTCTAATAAAATACAGTAAGTCTCAATGTGTAATGATTAAAGCACTATTCTCTAATAAAATACAGTAAGTCTCAATGTGTAATGACTAAAGCACTATTTTCTGATAAAATACAGTAAGTCTCAATGTGTAATGACTAAAGCACTATTTTCTGATAAAATACAGTAAGTCTCAATGTGTAATGACTAAAGCACTATTCTCTGATAAAATACAGTAAGTCTCAATGTGTAATGACTAAAGCACGATTCTCTGATAAATACAGTAAGTCTAATGTGTAATGACTAAAGCACGATTCTCTGATGAAATACAGTAAGTCTCAATGTGTAATGACTAAAGCACGATTCTCTGATGAAATAACAGTAAAGTCTCAATGTGTAATGACCTAAAGCACTATTCTCTGATGAAATACAGTAAGTTCTCAATGTGTAATGACTAAAGCACTATTCTCTGAATAAAATACAGTAAGTCCCTCAATGGTGTAATGACTAAAGCACTATTCTCTGATAAAATACAGTAAGTCTCAATGTGTAATGACTAAAGCACTATTCTCTGATGAAATACAGTAAGTCTCAGTGTGTAATGACTAAAGCACTATTCTCTAATAAAATACAGTAAGTCTTAGTGTAATGACTAAAGCACTATTCTCTAATAAAATACAGTAAGTCTCAGTGTAATGACTAAAGCACTATTTCTTCTAGAACTATTACTAGCTAGACAGGCTACAGACAGACATTGTATAATGAAGGTGTTGCCTCATAACGAAAATCACTGCAATCAGTGAATGCTTGTATGTCCAGTCACCATGTGAAGCCATTGAGGAGGAAAGACGAAGGTAATAGTTGCCGAGTCTCTTCTTAAACTGTAAAATATAGTAAACTCTCAGTGTGACCAACTGTTGCTGTTGGGGGCAGCAGGTAGCCCTGTGGTTAGAGCGTTGGGACTAGTAACTGAAAGGTTGCTAGATTGAATCCCAGAGCTGACAAGGTAAAAATCTGTCATTCTGCTCCTGAACAAGGCAGTTAACCCACTGTTTCCTAGGACGTCATTGAAAATAAGAATTTGTTCTTAACTGACTTGCCTAGTTAAATAAAGGTTAAAACATTTTTTTTTACCCAGCTAAACAGACTGTTACTGTCAGCCATTCTCTGGATTTATGGTGCTTTCAAGACAACCAAAAAAACCACGGTTGAACGTAGCTTTTCCACCCTGAAGTCTGAGATTCCCCAGTTCTGAGTTTCCAGTTGTTTTTTCCCGTGGAAGAAGTCCTGCTGGATTGACAGCATGGCCAATGTAATTCAACATTTTCTGGCCCATGGTGTTACTGCTGAATGTTTATCCTTTTTAAGCTTGGAAAAGAGACCCTTTCGGACAGATGTTTTAAATCCTTAAACCCAGACTTGATTCACACACCCTCTCCACTGAATAGCAGGCWGGGGAAGCAAAATAGTGATTGCTTTGCAACACTTGCAGTTAGSCATTGATTCCTTACAAACCACTCATTGCTGAATTTTGCGATTTCTGACTTGTTGCGTAATGTTTATGTCCAATGAGCACTGATAYGCTTTATCTATAATTTTTCTTCATATGACAAGGATTTGCCAGTAGATTGTCAATGTGATTCACGATGATGACTGCTTGTCTAGCTTGCTAGCTAAGATTTTGAAAGTATGATGTCGACGTGATCAGTCCAATCAAAGCTACAGTAGATTTGACGTCATTCTATGTGTGGCCAATGACCTTGAGCCTTCTTGGACGGGCACTTCTAATGTGAATCTCTTGGAGCAGCCAAGGGGGCTTGAACTGCCTAGCTCTCCCTGTAGATTTGGCTGTGACGTAGTGTCCCCATGAGTGACAGAACACTGAGCCAATCCCGGTGCAACTAAAGAAGATAACCAACCCCTACGCTCTGTATTTTCTGCTGGCTGCCCCTCCACCACAGAAAGCACTGAGCTAGGCTGAAACACCTGATCTGCCTTGCTCAAGCAAGAGACCATGTTTGTTTGCGTCTTGATTAAAAACATTTATAATTATTTTTTTTAACATTGTTTGCAAACTGATATGTGACACCATTTTTTGGGCTGAACAGGTGAGGCTCAAAACAGGTGACCTGTATGACGGGTCGCCATTGTCTTTATGTACCTTTCATCACCAAAGCCGGTGTTAGCGTTTAAAGCACATGTTGCTGAACAAGCACGGACTAATGCCTCTAGGGCAGGGGTAGGCCACCCTGATCCTGGAGTGTCGCATGGCACTTCATGTTTTTTGGATTTAACCGACCTGGAATACCAGGTGTGTTGAATTTAGGCGAATCACTCAACGGATCRATTAGTTCAGTTGGTCAGGGCTGCGTTCGTAAAAAGCGTAATAGAACTTTCAATTGAACAGAAACGATGCTGTACTGAACCACTAGTTGAAAAATGGGGAGGGGTTGTGACCTCAAAATGCACTTTAAATTCYTCACGCATCGCTTCAAGCCACACCCACCAAGAACAGAACAAACATATCTCAGTCTGTTCAAGAACGTACAACAATGGTTTTGTGAAAACGTGGCGTTCAGTACAAACCGTTTTCCGCAGCGTAGCAAACGTTCAAGCGAACTGAACGCACGCCTGGTGTGGTGGTTAGTTGAAACTGAAGCCGCAGTACCTGCGGCACACAACTACTACCGTTGTAGGTCATAATGCAGGACTGTGACTGTGGGAAATCACCGCCCCAGTCAGTCTATTGCGCGTATTGGACATTCATACTGCAATGTACAGCCTTACCTATTGTAGAAATAATTTGAGCTGGAGCCGTGGAATGCCCTCACCTGCTAGTACTTAATGTGACATACTTGGTTCTGACTCCCTACAGCAGGGCAGCCCAACCTGGAGATCTACTGTCCTGTAGGTTATCAGTCCAACCCTCTTCCTGGAGATCTACTGTCCTGTGGGTTATCAGTCCATCCCTCTTCCTGGAGATCTACTGTCCTGTAGGTTCTCAGTCCAACCCTCTTCCTGGAGATCTACTGTCCTGTAGGTTATCAGTCCAACCCTCTCCTGGAGATCTACGCCTGTTGGTCTCAGTCCCAACCCTCTTCCTGGAGATCTACCGTCCTGTGGTTCTCAGTCCACCCTCTTCCTGGAGATCTACGTCCTGTGGTTTTCAGTCCAACCCTCTTCCTGGAGATCTACTGTCCTGTAGGTTATCAGCCAACCCTCTTCCTGGAGATCTACTGTCTGTAGGTTATCAGTCCAACCCTCTTCCTGGAGATCTCGTCCTGTAGGTTCTCAGTCCAACCCTCTTCCTGGAGATCTACTGTCCTGTAGGTTATCAGTCCAACCCTCTTCCTGGAGATCTACTGTCCTGTAGGTTATCAGTCCAACCCTCTTCCTGAGATCTACTGTCCTGTAGGTTATCAGTCCAACCCTCTTCCTGGAGATCTACTGTCCTGTTGGTTATCAGCCCAACCCTAAATTGTTAACAAACCCTGATTCTACTAATTAGCTGCTCAACAAGACCTTAACTAGCTTAATCAGATATGCTAAATTAGGGTTGGACTGTAAACCTGGGGACTATTTGATGCTAATGCAGAACGCCACAGGATGTTTTTGTGCTGAGTCAAGGGCAGTCAAGTCTGGGGTGAACCAAGGGCTACATCTGTTCTCAGTTCTACACTTTTAGTTCTACAAAGATGAAGGTGTACTATACGAGACAGACAGATTTAGACCGAGACAGCACACAGAGAGAGATAATTCACAAAATGGGACAAACGGCAAAATTGAGACTGCATGCAGATTCTGCTAAAAATATCCTCCATGTACGACGTAGAACACCAAATATGTATGCAGATTAGAATTAGGCCGATTCCCGTTAATGATCAAATCCAGAAAAGAGACGTTAAATTCTAACAACCAAGTAATAGGAAGTGATTCCCAAACCGTCCATATTAAAGCCATCACGTACAGAGAGATGAACCTGGAGAAGAGTCCCCTAAGCAAGCTGGTCCTGGGGCTCTGTTCACAAACACAAACAGACCCCACAGAGCCCCAGGAACGTAAACACTTAGACCCAACCAAATCATGAGAAAACAAAAAGATAATTACTTGACACATTGGAAAGAATTAACCAAAAAACGGGCAAAACCAGAATGCAATTTGGCCCTAAACAGAGAGTACACAGTGGCAGAATACCTGACCACTGTGACTGACCCAAATTTAAGGAAAGCTTTGACTATGTACAGACTCAGTGAACATAGCCTTTCTATTGAGAAAAGGCCACCGTGGGCAGACCTGGCTCTAGAGAGAACTGGCTATGTGCAACACTGCCACAAAATGAGGTGGAAACTGAGCTGGCACTTCCAACCTCCTGCCAAATGTATGACCATATGTGACTCACCACCTGGATTCGGTCTCAATGTAGCCATTTTTAATTTATTTTTTACATTAGATAAAAGTAGAGACTCAGAGCTAGAACTGGTATATCATACACTACAGTTGAGGAACAATGGGAAAGTAATTCTGCTTTGAAAGTTGATCAACTTGTAAACTCAGTTTTGAGAAAATGGCCTTTGAATGTTTTTGGTATCTAGTGATGAGCTCTTCATTGTCTACACCCAGCTCTGCTGGCAACAATTTCATTATGCTTTTTTGCCCGATGTTTACTGACACGGCCATATTCAACGGTGTTTGTACACTTTAGCTTAAGACATGTAGCTAGCTAGCTAGGTACAAATGAACCTAGCTAGGTAGACAATGAACCTAGCTAGGTAGAACAATGAACCTAGCTAGGTAGACAATGAACCTAGCTAGGTAACAATGAACCTAGCTAGGTAGACAATAGAACCTAGCTAGGTAGACAATGAACCTAGATAGGTAAACAATGAACCTATTTAGGTAAACAAGGAACCTATTTAGGTAAACAATGAACCTATTTAGGTAAACAATGAAACTAGATAGGTAAACAATGAACCTATTTAGTTAAGCAATGAAACCTAGCTAAGTATAAACAACGTGTAAGATCACACGCCATATAACGTTAGCTAACGAACTAGCCAGCTAACTGTTAGCTAGTTAAACAACATTGACATAGTGCCAAATCATCTCGTTACT
>NW_019946107.1:25904-38941 GCF_002910315.2 Salvelinus sp. IW2-2015
TGCTCCCGGGCTGTAACAGCACAACACCCACCATGTGCGTCGGACGGCCGTCATAGCCGACCCTGCATGGAGTGCTGTTGTTCTGACTCAGTTAGATTGAGCCAAGACACATGCACATAATTGGTGTGCCTGCTGGAGGTCCTTTTGCAGGGGATCTGGCAGTGGCACCTCCTGGCACAAAGGCGGAGGTAGCGGTCCGCCTCTGCTGGGTTTGTTTGCCTCCTCCGGCCTCCTCGCACGTCTCCTGACATAGTACGGCACCTCGTCATCCTGGTAGCGCGTCCATGCTTCCTGAGACCCTTACGACTTGAGCAAGCAACAACAGCAACCTTTTTTGCCACAGCTCGGCATTGATGTGCATCCATGTGATAGTACACTGGGCGCAACTACCTGAGGGACCACTTGTGTGGGTTGTTTAAGACTGACGTCTCATGCTACCACTCGAAGAGTGAGGGCACAGCCAGACATTCAAAGGTGACCAACGAACCATCAGCCGGAAGCATACGGAACTGAGAAGTGGTCTGGTGTCACCACCTGCAGAATCACTCCTTTGTGAGGGTGTCTTGGCTAATTGCTCTAGGAGTTCTTATCGCACTCTTTGTCTATTTGCCATTTGCACACAGCATGTGTAAATGTGTTGTCAATTTAAGTGTTTAGAGTCATCATAAGTGTTGAGAGACAGTTTAGATTACAGAAGTGTGTATTGACTTGGAGTTACATTGTGTTGTTTATGGTGGCTTCCGTTTCACTTATTAAGTATTTGAGCAAGTTGTAGTATATATTTCCTATTCTCTTTAAAGTAAGCAGATGAGAGATAACATAATAATTAAAGAGCAGGACAGTAATAGATCACTTAATGACGGAGGCACTATTAATATTACACCGGAGGGGGACTGCGCAACGCATAGTAAATGTTGCATTTTCTCGAGGACCGTAGGTGCGGGTAATTGAGATAGTGTAACATTCTAGCAGTATGGGTCTGTATAAAAGTGGCTTACTGCAAGACTAAGATTGTAGAAAAGAGAGTAGTACGCACGACGTGTAAGGGTGGTGGGCGGGAGGCCTCTCTGAGCAGCACGTGTACTAGTAGACATATATGCCTTCTCTCTTATAATGGCCTGTCCCACTTGACACAAGGAGGTCTACAACCGTGCAGGAGTTAAATTAATAGAGCGCTCCTGCGAAAGGCAAGGGACAAGGCTTGAGCCCCAGAGGGGATCGCGCATGGCAGGGGTTCACCTCGATCATCGACCACATAATGCCCCAGACCAGACGCCTAAGATGATGGACGGCTTTGCGGGCGAGGCCTAGCGGAGATATGTGCCATAAGCCAGCCCAGTAGATGCGAAACCAGTCCGGAGTGGCTCTCGGTGGATGCAGGCTTGTTACATGAACATTATTTGGATAGATACTGAGTGACGCATTGCCCAAAATCATCTACGAGTCTCCTGAAGCGGGGATCAAGGGCCGCTGTTAGTCGGGTGCCTCCACTCTTTTAGACATAGTTACTTTAGTGTCCTGAGTTGAACCATTCTAAGTTGATTCGAGTGATGTGGACGAGCCAAGGAGACTGGAACTCTCAATCCCTTGCACTCACTAAAGCGACCCCGTATGATTAGAGAATGGGGGCGCTGCTTCGAGGAACCTCCTGATATCCATGGTAACGGCGCAGCAAGATCATTCTACCTCCAGTAGCATAATATCCAATTATGTTAAAAGACAGACAGAGTATTTCTCTTATGTTGGTAGTTGTCACCTTTCTAATTATAACCAGGAAGGACGAAGTTGAGCAGTATATCAACCGTTGATAGGAGCAGTTTATAAAGTGGGCTCCAGACACCACGCAACGTTATGACACCAAGCGTGAGGCCTGTGATGGATCTATCGTGCACATACTGAAAGTTGTTAGATATAGCCTATATTTCCTCTACGCATAGAAACCTGGTTCGAATGATGCACCAGGCTGATCAGGAACTCAACCGGCTGTGATTGGGAGTTCCCATAAGGAGCGGTGGCTATAATCTGACCCAGCCTCCGTCCGGTAGTTGGCCGCGGTGCCAAAAAATAGGCCGTCAATACGCCTATACCTGCTACTTGATGGCTTCTGGTCGCCTTTCACACTAAAGGGAACCGTAGGCTGAACGCTACCCGAGTGATGACTAAGCAATATAACAAATAGCTTGCCTAATGGGGAGTTTTTATGGCTGGGAGAAAAACAGTTTGTGTGCAGGCTTAGAAAGCCAAGCGGTTAAAGATTTTGCACGCAGTGGTTATAGTCTTGCTTAGTAATGTAAGAAGTCAGATGAGGACAATCGGGGAATTTATTATTTGTATCGAATCTCTCAATAGTTGCCCATATAATCATGGACTCTGAACTTGACAATTATTGTGAAACAAGATCAGGCAGTGTTCTAGTTTTTAAACGGTAATACTGTGGAAAGGGAGTTTTATATTCTTACCTCCTGACCCTGAACTGCATGTGGCTGGCTTCTTGCTTTAGTCTGAAGAGCTTGCACGAGCAGGCCACGCGCACAGGCTGACGTTGTGTCTCTCGTTTCTGCCTAAACTTACTAGTCAGCTGCGTTCGCATCCAACTAACTGCTAATAGTCACAGGATGCACCGTTGAAAACGGACGTCTCGAGTGATCTTTAAAGACGCACGACTAGTCTGCGCGTTGTGGCCTGAGAAACTGGAACGCCACCTGCGACGTGACATCGTGATTAAAGAGTATACGAGGACGAAAGTTCTCATCCTTGGACCTTGCGAGGAAAAGCACGGCGGTGTTGGATTTAAAGGGGAACGAGCCGTCACATCGACAAACCGAAGGATTCGAGTACCATTGTTAAAACGGTAATATATAAATTCTCGATTTTGATCTTCGTGGCCAATGCTAACTTTGATGATTCGGGTGTAGTATACGTAGCGAGAAACGTTAGGATAGGGGTTTTAGGGAGGCGTTTGTCCCGAGTTAGAGAGAAGTTAGGGCCATAAATCTACCATGAGTTACTGGCAGTGATAACTATAACGAAATGACTCTAACTTGTTGAGGTTTCAGATGTAATTAACGAAAATGTACTCTACCTTGTGGTATGTTCAGCTGTTAATTAATGCAGAAATCTAACAAGAATTGTGGTTTTCAGGTGTAAATGTAAGCGAAATTATCTATAGCATATTGGCTAGTTTATTTCAACAGGGGTCCCTTTCCATCTGTCCGTTGATGAGTACGTTATCGACTCTAACACTTAGCCTTATCATGAATTAATAATGACTCTAGATCAACTTTAGAGACAGATGATTCCACTGTGAGGGAGGCTATACTATACAATATATTGAAATTATGAGACAAACACATAATATTTGAATGTCCAAGTACACAGCTAAGAAACTAGATCTAAGGTGTATGAGCATCAAATACAGGCTACATTATCATTACAATGTGTTATGGCACAGCCCCCACTGGAATGTTCAAAACGAATCCTGTTATTACAAGACCATTTATCTTAGACATTCTCTATAAAGAGTTGTCAAGAATAGATCAATTTTTTGTCTCTTGTTCATAAAAAACTAGTGTCTATAGAGAAATAAAACAAAATCAAAACTTTATCCCGATTCAGACAGTAGGGTATCTAAATATTTCACGAACTATCATCAATTAAAAATTTTACGAGCACCACAGTACAAACAAGCTGTCTGTGTGACATTCTGGGTCTGGTGTGGATAACATTTAGTATTTTTAAGAAACATCGTCACCTTCTTCCAGAAACAGTCAAGCCTAGATGGATGAGCGTCAAAGTGCTGTTATATGACAGACATTGTAAAACACCGCCCATAGACAAGTTACTGTACTGGTGTAGGTCTTCTGTTATATAGTCACGACATGTAGCCTACTCCAGACTGAGATACTATAGATGATCCGAGTCCAGCTAACTGAGTAGAGGCACTTACGACCACTTAGTCTGTCTTATGGTCCAGACAGACAGGTGTCTATAGACAACATATACCAGACAGACAGGGAGGTCTATAGACATATACCAGACAGACAGACAGGGAGGTCTATAGACATATACCAGACAGACAGGGAGGTCTACAGTTAGACAGAATATAGTACAGTCTGAAGGCACATTGGACTTACAGATACACAGACAGAACTTAGGCTGTGTTTCTGTACAGCACTTTGAGATATCAGCTGATGTAAGAAGGGCTTTATAAATACATTTGATAACAGACAGAACACAGACAGCTTTGATGGTGCTCGTAAAATAATGTGGTGAATTTGAAGTTTTTATAACAAGAGACAAAAAATGATCTATGACAACCTTTATAGAGAAAGATAAATGGTATATAACAGGATTGTTTTGAAATCCAGTGGTGCTGCAACACATTGATAATAATGTAGCCTGTATTTGATGTAACAAATAACAATTTCTTAGCTGTGATGACTTCAAATATGTTMTGTTTTCATAATTTCAATATATTGTAGTTGCCTACAGGAAAACATCTGTCCTAAATTGAAATGCATTATATTCTAACAGGAGTGTTGTTTGACTAACGTTACAACGGACAGAGGAAAGGACCCCTGTTGAAAACCACAAATTTGTAATTTCGTTAATTACACTGAAAACCACAAGTTAGTAATTTTGTTAATTACACTGAAAACCCACAAGTTAGAGTCATTTCGTTAATTACACTGAAACCCACAAGTTAGAGTCATTTCGTTAATTACACTGCAGTAACAGTAGATTTAGCCTACCTTTCTCTACCTCGGGACAAAACGCTCCCTAAAACCCCTACCTAACGTTTTCCTCGCACGAACTACACCGAATCATCAAGTAGCATTGGCCACAAGAGTCAAAACGAGATTATTAATATTTACCGTTACAATGGTTCGAATCCTTCGTTTGATTGACGGCTGTTTCCCCTTTAAATCCAACACCGCCGGCTTTCCTCGCAAGGTCCAGGATGAAACTRTGCCGTCTATAATAACGATGCAGTCGGAGGGCGTCAGTTTCTCAGCCACAACGCCGCAGACAGTCGTGCGTCTTAAAGATACAGCGTCCGTTTTAACGTGATCCAGGAACTAAGCAGTTAGTTGGACTGGAGACGGCAGGACTAGTAGTTTAAGCAGAACGAAGAGACACAAGTCAGTGTGGCGTGGCTGGGCAGCTCTTCAAGATAACAGAAGCCAGCCACTCAGGGGTCAGGAGGAGAAATATAAACTCCCTTTACTATACCGTTAAAAAAAACACTCCTGACTTGTTTCACAATATTGTCAAGTCAGAGTCCAGATAATATGGGCAACTTTGAATTGATAAAATAATAATTCCCCAATGTCCTCACTGACTTCTTAATTTATAGAAACTAAACCACTGAGTCAAATCTTAACCGTTGTCAAGCCTGACACAAACGTTTTTCCCCAGCCATAAAACTCCCCATTAGGCAGCTATTTGTTATTGTAGTCATCACCGGGAGCAGTTCCAGCCTACGGTTCCCTTTAGGTGTGAAAGGGCCAGAAGCCATCAAGTAGCGGTATAGGCTATGACGGCCTAGACCGGGCCAAACCCGGACGYCGCTGGGGKCGATTATGCACCGCCCTATGGGACTCCCAATCACAGCCGGGTTGTGATACAGCCTGGATTCGAACCAGGGTTTCTATCGTAGAGGAAGATAGGCTATCTAACAACTCAGTATGTGACAGATCCATCCAGGAGTTGGCATAACGTCTGGTTGGACCCACTTATAACCTCAATCAACTTGTTCTCCAACTGGCCTTCCTGGTTAAATAAAGGTGAAATAAAAAATAAAAAATACCTTAACATAATTTATAACAGGAGATGATTGTGGACTACAGGAAAAGGAGGGCCGAGCACACCCCCATTCTCATCGACGGGGCTGTAGTGGAGCAGGTTGAGAGCTTCAAGTTCCTTGGTGTCCACATCACCAACAAACTACATGGTCCAAACACACCAAGACAGTCGTGAAGGAGGCACGACAAAACCTATTCCCCCTCAGGAGACTGAAAAGATTTGGCAATGCCTCCTCAGATCCTCAAAAGGTTCTACAGCTGCACCATCGAGAGCATTCCTGACTGGTTGCATCACTCCTGGTATGGCAACTGCTTGGCCTCCGCCCGCAAGGCACTACAGAGGGTAGTGCGTACAGCCCAGTACATCCCCGGGCTAAGCTGCCTGCCATCCAGGACCTCTATACCAGGCGGTGTCAGAGGAAGGCCCTAAAGGAGGAAGGCCGGTGTCAGAGGAAGGCCCCCCCACCCACCCTACACTGCTACTACTCTCTGTTATCAATCTATGCCATAGCCACTTTAACAACCCTAACTGCATGTACATATCGCAATTACCTCGACACCAGCCAGTGCAAAAAGCACATTGACTCTGTACCGGTACCCCTGTATATAGCCTCCACATGACTCTGTGCCGGTACCCCCTGTATATAGCCTCCACATTGACTCTGTGCCGGTACCCCCTGTATATAGCCTCCACATTGACTCTGTTACCGGTACCCCCTGTATATAGCCTCACATTGACTCTGTACTGGTACCCCTGTATATAGCCTCGCGATTGTTATTTACTGTGCTCTTTAATGATTTGTTTATTCTTAATCTCTTCACTTTAAAAAAAATATATATATATTTTTAGGTATTTTTTCTTAAAACTGCATCGTTGGTTAAGCGCCTTTGAAGTAAGCACGTAAGTCTACGTACACCTTGTATTCAGCACTTCACTGTAAGGTCACACCTGTTGTATTCAGCACTTCACTGTAAGGTCTACTACACCTGTTGTTATTCAGCATTCCATGTGAGGTCTACTACACCTGTTGTATTCAGCATTTCACTGTGAGGTCTACTACACCTGTTGTATTCAGCAACTTCACTGTAAGGTCTACTACACCTGTTGTATTCAGCATTTCACTGTAAGGTCCTACTACACCTGTTGTATTCAGGCATTTCACTGTAAGGTCTACACCTGTTGTATTCAGCACTGTCACTGATAAGGTCTACTATACCTGTTGGATTTTCAGCATTTCACTGTAAGGTCTACTACACCTGTTGTATTCAGCATTTCACTGTAAGGTTCTTACACCTTGTTTGTATTCAGCACTTCACTGTAAGGTCTACTACACCTGTTGTATTCAGCCTTTCACTGTAAGCGTCTACTACACCTGTTGTATTCAGGCATTCACGTAGGTCACACCTGTTGTCATTCAGCACTTCACTGTAAGGTCTACTACACCTGTTGTATTTCAGCATTTCACTGTAAGGTCTACTACACCTGTTGTATTCAGCACTTCACTGTTAAGTCTACTACACCTGTTGTATTCGGGCGCATGTGACAGATACAATTAGATTTGAAACAGCTAGATTTTGGGACGTCATTACTGGATGATTTGTGTATGTCGCCACCTAGTGGAAGGATACAGTTCTGCCATCGGCAGAGATTTTGCTCAAAAGAATTAAACGCTCCCTCCCTGAACACATAAAACACCAGCCAGACTACTCCTCAACATCGCTGCGGCCAAACGCCTCACCCACTAGCGTTTATTGCACAGAGAATTTAGGGTTATTATTCGCAGCAACAACAAAAGAAGCAAAAGACAAAACAGCACAAGATATGTGGTAAAACAGTGTGCCGGGTGGAAGACCAAAAGGGCTGATATGAAATCACACCACAAATATAAGTAAAAAAACATGTTTGATTATGTGTGTGTGTGGGAGTGTGTAAGAGGAGGAGATATATATGCAGGAGATACGCGAGTAGTTTGGTTCATCAGGCTGACCCCCAGTCTTTCATGGAGGAGATTACTGAGTAGTTTGGTTCATCAGGCTGACCCCCAGTCTTCATGGAGGAGATTACTGAGTAGTTGGTTCATCAGGCTGACCTCCAGTCTTTCATGGAGGAGATTACTGAAGTAGGTTGGTTCATCAGGCTGACCCCCAGTCTTCATGGAGGAGATTACTGAGTAGGATGGTTCATCAGGCTGACCCCCAGTCTTCATGGAGAGGATTACTGAGTAGTTTGGTTCATCAGGCTGATCCCCAGTCTTCATGGAGGAGATTACTGAGTAGTCTGGTTCATCAGGCTGACCCCCAGTCTTCATGGAGGAGATTACTGAGTAGTTTGGTTCATCAGGCTGACCCCAGTCTTCATGGAGGAGATTACTGAGTAGGATGGTCATTCAAACTGACCCCCAGTCTTCAGGAGGAGATTACTGAGTAGTTTGGTTCATCAGGCTGACCCCAGTCTTCATGGAGGAGATTACTGAGTAGTTGGTTCATCAGGCTGACCTCCAGTCTTCATGGAGGAGATTACTGAGTAGTTTGGTTCATCAGGCTGACCCCAGTCTTATGGAGGAGATTACTGAGTAGGATGGTTCATCAGGCTGACCCCAGTCTTCATGGAGGAGATTACTGAGTAGTTTGGTTATCAGGCTGATCCCCAGTCTTCATGGAGGAGTACTGAGTAGTCTGGTTCATCAGGCTGACCCCCAGTCTTCATGGAGGAGATTACTGAGTAGTTTGGTTCATCAGGCTGACCCCCAGTCTTCATGGAGGAGATTACTGAGTAGGATGGTTCATCAAACTGACCCCCAGTCTTCATGGAGGAGATTACTGAGTATTTGGTTCCTCAGGCTGACCCCCAGTCTTCATGGAGGAGATTACTGAGTAGTTGGTTCATCAGACTGACCTCCAGTCTTCAGGAGGAGATTACTGAGTAGTTTGGTTCATCAGGCTGACCTCCAGTCTTCATGGAGGAGATCACTGAGTAGTTTGGTTCATCAGGCTGACCCCCAGTCTTCATGGAGGAGATTACTGAGTAGTTTGGTTCATCAGGCTGACCCCCAGTCTTCATGGAGGAGATTACTGAGTAGTTTGGTTCATCAGGCTGACCTCCAGTCTTCATGGAGGAGATACTGAGTAGTTTGGTTCATCAGGCTGACCCCCAGTCTTCATGGAGGAGATTACTGAGTAGTTTGGTTCATAGGCTCGACCCCCAGTCTTCATGGAGGAGATTACTGAGTAGTTTGGTTCAATCAGGCTGACCCCCAGTCTTCATGGAGGAGATTACTGAGTAGTTTGGTTTCATCGCGCTGACCTCCAGTCTTCATGTGAGGAGATTACTAGATAGTTTGGTTCATCAGGCTGACCCCAGTTTATGAGGAGATTACTGAGTAGTTTGGTTCATCAGGCTGACCCCCAGTTTTTAATGGGAGATTACTGAGTAGTCTGGTTCATCAGGCTGACCCCCAGTCAGTGATTTGGCAATGTGAAGATAATTCCAGAGTATGGTACCTCTGTATCTGATGGAGAATTGACTATGTGAGGTGTGGCAGTGGGGAGGGTGAAGGTTATCAGTGTCTTGTGTTATATAGATGGATTTCAGAATTAACCTGGAAGAATCCATTGAAGGGTAAACTGCCTGGGTGGTATAAGTATTTGTAGACGAAAGTGCATAATTGTCAAATTGTAGCAATTAATATAACGCTATATAACAACGGTTTGGCAAAAATACACTAGAAAAGGTTGAGATGACACACAAAAAAAACTAGCAAGACAATATTTTAATTCACAACCAATAAAATTTATTCAATTATATATATTACAAATATGTACATGTCATGTAACAAGTAAATATTAAAATAGACATTTTTAGAACTATCGTTCAATAGGCAATATGTTGAAAAAATAGGATTTGTTGTGATCTCACATCGAAACTGTAAAAGTTAAGATTTTTTTCTCCCATCTCCCTATTTCTATAGAAGAATTCTGCAACAACAAATGGTTTTTCTTTTAATGTGTGCGAGACACCACCTAAAAAAAAAGGACAACACACAGGAAGGTTTGAGGAACTGTACAGTGATGTGTCCAAAAATGGTACCCTAGTCCCTATATAGTTTAGACCAGGGCCCCGCATAGTTCACTACAACCTTGAATATTTGTATTTTGTTTTTAATGAGTACCACTTCAGCGATGTGGCAGCACTCTAGACCCAACACCGGGCACCCACACCGCTCAAATCACAGGCCTAACAAATCTCATTTTAGCCTAAGAATGACGTTGACTGCCTCAAGAGGAATTGTAGGCTATAGCCAGCTATGGGTACTTGGTAATTAGCTGTTTTTCTTTCACTAGCTAACTAGAAATACATGTAAAAATTTACAAAAATCAGGGCACTCCCTAGGATTTTCTGACAAGGTGGTGCTGATGTAGGACTAAGGTTAGGTAACTTCCCCCTCAGGAAAATGGAGCATTTTTGAAAAACCTGTAACTGTCATTTCTTGAAAATGTAGGGGTAATGACTATTCTTGTATTTGTAAAACGAATTAAAATTTTTCTCCACAATTTCGTGGTATCCAATTGGTAGTTACAGTCTTGTCTCATCGCTGCAACCCCCCGTACGGACTCGGGAGTGGCGAAGGTCGAGAGCCGTGCGTCCTCCGAAACACGACCCAACCAAGCCGCACTGCTTCTTGACACAATGCCCGCTTAACCCGGGAAGCCAGCCGCACCGATGTGTCGGAGGAAACACCGTTTCCGGTAATTACTATTCTAACAAATAACTGTCTTTATGTCGATAGTCAGTCAAATGCAAAACTGGCTTCTTCATTTTGTTCGTAGAGAAAATTCAGAATAATTAAATTACTRGATGCAATGTAGTCATTAACATAATGCCTGGTAATGTTTAAACAGTCTGACATAACTTTCTGTGAAGGAAGGTCACAGCGGGAAACAGCAGCTCTCTGCCATGTTTGTTTCCATCCACCTTCTTCTTCTTGTTCCCCCTGCGACGCTTCAGCAACAACGCAACGTTTCCTTTTCGCTCGTTAATGCTCTCCCGACCTACTACCATTACGGAAAACAAAATGCGCAGGCAAGAAAGTGTTCTCGCTTAGTTGACTAAACGCTGTAGCTAACTACCTTTGCTGTAGTGACCCCTTAGCGAAGGAGCTATCTACCTTTGCCGTAGCGACCCCTTAGCGAAGGAGCTAACTACCTTTGCTGTAGTGACCCCTTAGCGAAGGAGCTAACTACCTTTGCCGTAGCGACCCCTTAGCGAAGGAGCTAACTACCTTTGCCGTAGCGACCCCTTAGCGAAGGAGCTAACTACCTTTGCCGTAGTGACCCCTTAGCGAAGGAGCTAACTACCTTTGCCGTAGCGCTAGTCCTATATGTTTAGCCCCAGGGCCCGCTAGTTCACTACAACCTTGAATATTTGTATTTTTTTTTAATGAGTACCAACTTCAGCGATGTGGCGAGCAC
The DNA here is from genome assembly GCF_002910315.2 of Salvelinus sp. IW2-2015. NCBI lineage: Eukaryota > Metazoa > Chordata > Actinopteri > Salmoniformes > Salmonidae > Salvelinus > Salvelinus sp. IW2-2015. The sequence continues at coordinate 37,178 of NW_019946107.1, forward strand.
TCTAGAACCCAACACCGGGCACCCACACTCAAATCACAGGCCTAACAAATCTCATTTAGCCTAAAGATGAGTTGACTGCCTCAAGAGGAATTGTAGGCTATAGCCAGCTATGGGTACTTGGTAATTAGCTGTTTTTCTTTCACTAGCTAACTAGAAATACATTTAAAAATTTACAAAAATCAGGGCTCTCCTAGGATTTTCTCGACAAGGTGTGGATGCGCAAGTGAGTGTGGGTGGGGTTGGGGGGGGGGGTCAGTAACTCCCCCTCAGGAAAATGGACATTTTTGAAAAACCTGTAACTGTCATCTCTGAAAATGTAGGGGTAATGACTATTCTTGTATTTGTAAACGATTTAATTTTTCTCCACAATTTCGTGGTATCAATTGGTAGTTACAGTCTTGTCTCATCGCTGCAACTCGCCGTACGGACTCGGGAGTGGCGAAGGCGAGAGCCGTGCGTCCCGCAACAACACGACCCAACCAAGCCGCCCTGCTTCTTGACACAATGCCCGCTTAACCCGGAAGCCAGCCGCACCGATGTGTCGGAAGAAACACGTTTCCGGTAATTCTATTCTAACAATAACTGTCTTTATGTGATAGTCAGTAAATGCAAAACTGGCTTCTTCATTTTGTTCGTAGAGAAAATTCAGAATAATTAAATTACTGGAGTCAATGTAGTCATTAACATAATGCCTGGTAATGTTTAAACAGTCTGACATAACTTTCTGTGAAGGAAGGTCACAGCGGGAAACAGCAGCTCTCTGCCATGTTGGTTTCCATCACCTTCTTCTTCTTGTTCCCCCTGCGACGCTTCAGCAACAACGCAACGTTTCCTTTTCCTCGTTAATGCTCCCGACCTACTACCATTACGGAAATCAAATACGCAGGCAAGAAAGTGTTCTCGCTTAGTTGATTAAACGCTGTAGCTAAACTACCTTTGCCGTAGTGACCCTTAGCGAAGGAGCTAACTACCTTTGCCGTAGCGACCCCTTAGCAAGGAGCTAACTACCTTTGCCGTAGTGACCCCTTAGCGAAGGAGCTAACTACCTTTGCCGTAGCGACCCTTAGCGAAGGACTACTTACTTTGCGTAGTGACCCCTTAGCGAAGGAGCTAATACTTTGCGTAGCGACCCCTACGAGGAGCTAACTACTTTGCCGTAGTGACCCCTTAGCGAAGGAGCTAACTACTTTTGCCGTAGTGACCCCTTAGCGAAGGAGCTAACTACCTTTGTCGTAGCGACGCCTTAGCGAAGGAGCTAACTACCTTTGCCGTAGCGACCCCTTAGCGAAGGAGCTATCTACCTTTGCCGTAGAGTGACCCCTTAGCGAAGGAGCTAATTACCTTTGTCGTAGCGACCCCTTAGCGAGGAGCTAACTACCTTTGCCGTAGTGACCCTTAGCGAAGGAGCTAACTACCTTTGCCGTAGTGACCCCTTAGCGAAGGAGCTAACTACCTTTGTCGTAGCGACCCCTTAGCGAAAGGAGGCTAACTACCCTTTGTCCGTATTGACCCCTTACGAAGGCAGCTAAACTACCTTTGTCGTAGTGACCTTACGCGAAGGGAGGCTTTAACTACCTTTGCCGTAGTCGGACCTTCAGCGAAGGAGCTCAACTACTTTGCCGTAAAGCGACCCCTTAAGTGAAGAGCTAACTTCCCTTTGCCGTGTGACCCTACTCACGCGAAGGCAGCTACTAACGGGAATAATAGTTAACGTGCTTCGACTAACACCAAAACAATTTTTGGGAAAATTTTCCCCTACCTGTT
>NW_019946107.1:43585-60880 GCF_002910315.2 Salvelinus sp. IW2-2015
TAGAATGACCCCTATAGCGAAGGAGCTAACTAACGGGAATAATAGTTACGTGCTTGACTAACACCATAACAATTTTGGGAAAATGTTCCCCTACCGTTTTTCCTCATCCATTCAGTGATATCAACAGACAAAGTGGAGAGCTGCCATCTTATTGGAGGGAAAACACTAGTATGACTACGGGGGGGAGCTAAAGATTCGTTCATTCGCCCAAGTCCCCTGATTGGCTCAGCTCCAACTTCCGACAGCCGAGTCAAAAAACATTTCAATCTGCCAAACTAGAAGCCTGTTCATACGTATTTTAAGGTGTTTTTTTGTCCAGAGTACCTTTGACTATGTTACGCAGGTTGGCAGGTCTGCAATACTTTTGACAAGAGCCTGCATAGGGTCCCGGTCAAAAGTAGTTCACTAATAGGGAATAGGATCCCATTTGGAGTCGTAAGTAGTGCACTATATAGGGAATAGGGTGCCATTTCAGATAGAAACTTTGTTTGTGAAACGGACAGAACAAAACGAAAAGGGAAGAGCTGAGTGACTTCAGTTAAACCTCAAATCACAACAGTCCACGGTACGCTTCTTCTGGATCAGGAAATACAGCATGCACAGCATCCAAAACCACCAGTCAAAGAATAGCACGTTGATGTGGTGCGTGGATCCCAATCTCTCCTGCCGTTTTTCCTCATCCATCAGTGATATCAACAGACAAAGTGGAGAGCTGCCATCTTATTGGAGGGAGGAAAACACTAGTATGACTACGGGGGGGGGGAAGCTAAAGATTCGTTCTATTCGCCCAAGTCCCCTGATTGGCTCAGCTCCAACTTCCGACAGCCGAGTCAAAAAACATTCAATCTGCCAACTAGAAGCCTGTTCATACGTATTTTAAGGTTGTTTTTRGTACCAGAGTACTTTGACTATGTTACGCAGGTTGGCAGGTCTGCAATACTTTTGACAAGAGCCTGCATAGGGTCCCGGTCAAAAGTAGTTCACTATATAGGGAATAGGATCCCATTTGGAGTCTAAAGTAGTGCACTATATAGGGAATAGGGTGCCATTTCAGATAGAAACTTTGTTTGTGAAAGGACAGAACAAAACGAAAAGGGAAAGAGCTGAGTGACTTCAGTTAAACCTCAAATCACAACAGTCCARGGTACAGCTTCTTCTGGGATCAGGAAATAACAGCATGCACAGCATCCAAACCACCAGTCAAAGGAATAYCACGTTGATGTGGTGCGTGGATCCCAACTCCAGTCCAGATGGGAATAAAAAAAGCAGCAAAAATGATAGAACCAAAAGGAAAAAAACAGAATCCGACCCGACATTCTCAAAAGAGTTACGCCAACAACATTGATTTCAACAACAGTAACAACAACAAGGACCTTGACAGAGAGAAAGAGCACACAGACTCAACACAAATTCAACTTTGGTCCATTAAAACAGACATAAACCAAAAAAAGTGAAAAAAAAACAAACATTTTACAATCAAAATATCTTAGTTATTTTTTCTGTACAAGTTTCAAACCATCATTACATGGGTTATTTACAAATGCACAATCTGTCTGTAGAAAATAAGTTAAAAAAAACAAGTCTGTGTACGATGGAATAAACACTTAAAAACAAAAGCTGAATTGAAATGTTTTTTTTTTTTTCTCCCGTTTTGTAACCCTGCTCGATGAGGGAGGTGCAGAGGGCAGAGGGATGGTCGACTACATAGGGAACATCAGGAGGTGCAGAGGGATGGTCGACTCCATAGGGAACACCAGGAGGTGCAGAGGGATGGTCGACTCCATAGGGAACATCAGGAGGTGCAGAGGGATGGTCGACTCCATAGGGAACATCAGGAGGTGCAGAGGGATGGTCGACTCCATAGGGAACATCAGGAGGTGCAGAGGGCAGAGGGATGGTCGACTCCATAGGGAACACCAGGAGGTGCAGAGGGCAGAGGGATGGTCGAATCCATAGGGAACATCAGGAACGGCACCCTATTTTCTATACACTTCACATAGTGCCCTATATAGGGAATAGTGTCCATGCTTGGTCTCTCTCTGGAGCTCTCTCCTCTCAGCAGACAGCAGCACCTGGCGCTGTCCCAACCCCTACCCAGCCTCGGGCCCCTGGGGTAAGTGTGTGGTCTGGGCCCCTGAGCCCTGGTGGAGCACCAGGCCTGTCCAGAACAGAATAAGCAGTCAGTTTGCCACTAGTTGGGAGGATAAGGCCAGTCCTCTTGGTGTAGGAGGAAGGGAGGTCTGTGGTGTCTCTGTTGTCTACCATAGGAGCTCAGCCACATTTAGAGAAGTGCTGCACACACACACACACACACACACACACACACACACACACGTGGTGCTCTCTACACACATCCATGTTCCAAGTGCCTCACGTTTTCCCATCCCTTCATCCCTCCATCTCTTTATCCCCGTTAAGAGGTAGATGGGCCACTAGATGATCCTTCCTAATCATCGGTCCTCTGCCTGACCCTGACTGCCAGTCCTAGCCCTAAAGGTCAAGGGTCACAGGTCATATGGGCGTGAGGTCAAAGTCGTCGTTGACCTCTACCAGGGGGATGTAGAACTCGGATATCTCGAAGATGGAGGTGGACTTGTACATGACTGGATCCAGCTCCTGGAGTTTCAGCTGCCAATGGAGACGCGGGACCGCCCTTAAGTATGCTGCTGCCTCAGCGGCGATAAAGCCTGCATAATTGGCAGTAAGACACGTCTGGAGACAGAGAGAGGAGAGAGGAGCGACAGCGAGAGAGGGAGCGACAGCGGAGAGGCGCAATTAGATAGATAGAGAGCGACAGCTCGAAGACAGAGAGAGAGAGAGACACCTGACGCGCGATGAGAGACTCGCGAGGAGAGATGAAGAGACAGCGAGCAGACGAGCAGAGAAGTAAACCCTGAGGGGCCGCATGGCGAAAGAAGAGAGAGAGAGCGACAGCGAGACGGGAAGAGAGCTGAGATAGAGAGAGAGAGCAGAGAGAATACATCAAATATTAAACAAATTGCGTGACAGACTGCGACATGATCTTGCTTCGGTAAATGGCAATACAGTTTCCACAATTGAGGGTTTCTGAATATTGATAGTTCAAATCATCCACAATCTCATGGTGTATAAACAGTGATGAATGAACTCGTATGAACATCCACTCGCCATTGCTACATGCTCAAAAAATGTATTTCCAGATTACAGGGTAGTATCGGATATTATTTTGTCAGAGAAATCTTACCTTGAGTCTTATCGAACTTGTCGTCCCTACAGGCGTCTTGTAAACAGGACATGAACTGGTCGGCGTATGAAACGGGCCCCTTCGCCCGACGTCTTGCCATCTTTTGGTACACCCTAGGGAAAACCAAAACACCACGTAAAACATCATTAGTACAACGATTACTTCAGACTGTCAGTTAGTACTAAGTTCAGTTCTGTTTAAAAACTCATCGCGTGGGTTTATAAAACACTTGTTTGAACAAGCCACTTCGCGTCAACCAGGCTGGATGTCGCTCTGGGATAAAAGCGGGACTGACTCAAACTGGAAACGGTAACGTGTGTTTGTAAAATAATTTACAATTGACATGTTTGATTAATTGATTGATGCCAACTTAATCCTTCACGAAGTACACGAAATCAATTCTAAATACAATGGTGATATTGATGCCAACTTATTCCATTCCGCAGTACAACGATTCAATTCTAAATAATGTGATTTTTTGAATGCCAAAAAGCTTACTGATTCGACAGGTGCGTGACATCATGCCACTTATTTGGGCCATCCTTGAGGCAGTGTTATACATGTCAGCGTCCAATAGCACGGTGCATGCACTGAACGGGAGCGTCTGATGGCTTAGCGTTCTGGCGGCCCGGTAAAGTGGAACTCGTAACACCGGATCCTGCGTCGTTGGAAAACACTCAGCTTTTTCCTGGAGGAAAAAAAAAAGAGGGAGTTTGAGTGGACTAGAATAATACAGACAGGAGTGTTGGACTAGAATAATAGACTAGTCTAGGTAAGAAATCGTACAGGAGGTTTGGAACTAGAAGTATCAGAGCAGGAGTTTAGGACTAGAATTTAAATTCAGACAGGAGTGTTGGACTACCGAAATAATCAGACAAGGAAGTGTTGCGAGCAGAATAAATCTAGACAGGAGTGTTGGACCTAGAGATAATAGACAGGAGGTTGGAACTAGAATTAACTCAGACAGGAGTGTTGACTAGAATAATTCAGACAGGAGGGTTGGACTGGATAATCAGACAGGAGTTGGACTAGAATAATCAGACAGGAGTGTTGGGACTAGAATAATTCAGACAGGAGTGTTGGACTAGAATAATCAGACAGGAGTGTGGACTAGAATAATCAGACAGGAGAGTTGGACTAGAATAATCAGACAGGAGAGTTGGACTAGAATAATCAGACAGGAGTGTTGGACTAGAATAATCAGACAGGAGGTGTTGGACTAGAAATAATCAGACAGGAGTGTTGGACTAGAATAATCAGACAGGAGAGTTGGACTAGAAAATCAGACAGGAGAGTTGGACTAGAATAATCAGACAGGAGAGGGACTAGAATAATCAGACAGGGAGGTTGGACTAAGAATAATCAGCACCAGGAGTGTTGGACTAGAATAATCAGACAGGAGTGGTTGGACTAGAATAATAGACAGGAGTGTTGGACTAGAATATCCAGACAGGAGTGTTGGACTAGAATAATCAGACAGGAGTGTTGGACTAGAGAATCAGACAGAAGTTCGACTAGGAATATCGACAGGAGAGTTGGACTAGAATAATCAGACAGGAGTGAGTTGGACTAGAATAATCAGACGAGGAGTTTGTGTTGGACAGAATAATCAGACAGGAGTGAGTTGGACTAGCAATATCGAGCCAGGAGTTGAGTTGGACTAGAATAATTCAGACACGGGAGTTGAGTTGGACTAGAAATCAGACAGGAGTGTTGGACTAGAAATGAATCAGACGGAGAGTTGGACTAGAATAAGCAGACAGGATGTTGGACTAGAATAATTCAGACAGGAGTGTTGGACTAGAATAATCAGACAGGAGAGTTGGACTAGAATAATCAGACAGGAGTGTTGGACTAGAATAATCGAACAGGAAGAGTTGGACTAGAATAATCAGAACAGGGAGTGTTGGGCACTAGCAATAAATGACGACAGGAGTGTTGGACTAGAATAATCAGACAGGACAGTGTTGGACCTAGAATAATCAGACAGGAGTGTTGGACTAGATAATCAGAAGGAGGTTGGAAATAACAGACAGGAGGTTTGGACTAGAATAATCAGACAGGAGAGATTGGACTTAGAATAATCAGACAGGAGTGTTGGAACCTAGAATAATCAGACAGGAGTGTTGACTAGAATAAATCAGACAGGAGAGTTGGACTAGAAGAATCAGACAGGAGTGTGGTAGTGAGCAGAGTTGCGACTAGAATAATCAGACAGGAGTGTTGGACTAGAATAATCAGACAGGAGGTTGGACTAGATATTCAGACAGGAGTGTGGACTAGAATAATCAGACAGGATAGTTGGACTAGAATAACAGACAGGAGTGGTGGACTAGAATGAATCAGACAGGCAGAGTTGGACTAGAATAATCAGACAGGAAGTTTGCGACTGAAAATATCAGCAGAGTGTTTGGACTAGAATACCAGACAGGAGTGTGGACTAGATATCAGACAGGAGAGTTGGACTAGAATAATCAGACAGGAGTGTTGGACTAGAATAATCAGACAGGAGTGTTGGACTAGAATAATCAGACAGGAGAGTTGGACTAGAATAAGTCAGACAGGAGTGTTGGACTAGAATAGCCAGACAGGAGTGTTGGACTAGAATAATCAGACAGGAGAGTTGGACTAGAGATAATCCAGAACAGGAGTGTTGGACTAGTATAATCAGACAGGAGTGTTGGACTAGAATAATTCAGGACAGGAGAGTTGGACTAGAATAATCAGACAGGAGTGTTGGACTAGAAATAATCAGACAGGAGTGTTGTGGACCAGAATAATCAGGACAGGAGTGTTGGAACTTAGAATAATGCAGACAGGAGAGTTGGACTAGAATAATCAGACAGAGTGTGGACTGAATAACAGGACAGCAGTGGTTGGACTAGAATAATCAGACAGGAGAGTTGGACTCAGAATAAGCAGACAGGAGAGTTGGACTAGAATAACAGACCAGCGAGAGGTTGGACTAGAATAATCAGACAGGAGTTGTTGGACTAGAATAATCAGACAGGAGTGTTGGACTAGGAATATCAGACATGAGAGTTGGACTAGGAATAATCAGACAGGAGTGTTGTAATTCATGAGGATAGACGGGGGAGTTGAGTTGACTAGAAATAATCAGACAGGAGTGTTGTAATTCTAAGGAAGACGGGGGGAGTTGAGTTGGACTAGAATAATCAGACAGGAGTGTTGTAATTCATAAGGAAGACGGGGGAGGTTGAGTTGGACTAGAATAATCAGACAGGAGAGTTGGACTAGAATAATCAGACAGGAGTGTTGGCTAGAATAATCAGACAGGAAGTTGGACTAGAATAAATCAGACCAGGAGTGTTGGACTAGGCAAATAATCAGAAACGGAGTGGTGGGACTAGAATAGCAGACAGGAGTGTTGCTAGATAACTTCAGGAAGGATGGGACTAGAATAATCAGACAGGAGTTGGACTAGAAATATCACGACAGCGAGTGGTTGGACTAGAATAAGCAGACAGGAGTGTTGGACATAGAATAATCAGACAGGAGAGTTGGACTAGAATAATTCAACAGGAGTGTTGGACTAGAATAATCAGACAGGAGTGTTGGACTAGAATAATCAGACAGGAGTGTTGGACTAGAATAATCGAGGGACAGGAGTGTTGGACTAGAATAATCAGACAGGAGTGTTGAATTCATGAGGATGACGGGGGAGTTGAGTTGGATCTAGAATAATCCGACAGGAGTGTTGTAATTCATTAAGGAAGACGGGGGAGTTGATGTTGGACTAGAATAATCAGACAGGAGAGTTAGACTAGAATAATCAGACAGGAGTGTTGGACTAGAAATAATCAGACAGGAGAGTTGGACTAGAATTAATCAGCACAGGAGAGAGTGTGTAATTCATGTAATTCAAGGTTGAAAGTTGGGTTAATAGCTGATTCAGAACAAAGCAAGAGAAGATGATGAAACTAAAGCATCTCCTTGTATTTGTAATGAGAAACAATATTCAAAGTAACCGTTTTATTAAAATAACTAAATGCAGCTGGGGTCCAACATTAGGACCCTTGATAACGATGACAGTCAAATCAATAAATTTAGCTATATATATAAAATAATAAATATATACAAATATATATCGTACCAGTCAAAAGTTGCCAGCCTATTCATTTTTCTTAATAAAAAAACAAAAACATTTGAGAGTGCAAAGCTGTCATAAAGGAAAAGGGTAGCAACTATGAAGTAAACAAGTACCTAAAACATAAAATATATTTAGATTTGGTTTCGCACTTTTCTTGTTACTACATGATTCCATATGTGTTATTCATAGTTTTGATGTCTTCACTATTATTCTACAATGTGGGAAAATAGTAAAAAAATAAAGAAAAACCCTTGAATGAGTGAGGTGTGTCAACTTTTGACTGGGTACTGTATGTATGTATGTATGTATGTATGTATGTATGTATGTATTTACTGTATGTATGTATTGTATTGTACTGTATGTATGTATGTATGTATGTATGTATGTATGTTTATGTATGGCTTATGACGTATGTTAGTGTATGATGTATAGTACTGTAGTAATTGTAGTTGTAGTATGTATGTATGTATGTATGTATACACATTATGTTTAAAAATGATTCAAACTAATCTAAAGAGACAGTTTAGCCCAGCATCCTTCCCCTGTGAGGATAGCACTGAGACGATAGCACTGGGGATAGCACTGAGGATAGCACTGAGGATAGCACTTGAGGATAGCACTGGGGATAGCACTGGGGATAGCACTGAGGATAGCACTGAGGATAGCACTTGAGGATAGCACAGAGGGATAGCACTGGGGATAAGCACAGAGGATAGCACAGCAGGATTAGCACAGGGATAGCACTGAGGATAGCACTGAGGATAGCACTGGGGATAGCCACTGGGGATAGCACAAGAGCGATAGCAACAGGGATGAGCACAAGAGGATAGCACAGAGGATAGCACAGGGGATAGCACTGAGCGATAGCACTGAGGATAGCACTGGGGATAGCACTGGGGATAGCACAGAGGATAGCACAGAGGATAGCACAGAGGGATAGCACTGAGGATAGCACTGAGGATAGCACAGAGGATAGCACAGAGGATAGCACAGAGGATAGCACAGAGATAGCACAGAGGATAGCACTTGAGGATAGCACACAGAGGATAGCACTGAGGATAGCACTGAGGATAGCACAGAGGATAGCACAGAGGATAGCACAGAGGATAGCACAGAGGGATAGCACAGAGGATTAGCACTGAGGATAGCACAGAGATAGCACAGAGGATAGCACAGAGGATAGCACTGAGTATAGCACAGAGGATAGCACAGAGGATAGCACAGAGGATGAGCACAGAGGATAGCACAGAGGATAGCACAGAGGACTAAGCACAGAGGATAGAACAGAGGATAGCACAGAGGATAGCACAGAGGATAGCACAGAGGATAGCACAGAGGATAGCACAGAGGATAGCACAGAGGATAGCACTGGCTCTATAACGTTTTATGAGATTGAAGAACACGTCGGAAGAGAAATTTTAGACCATTCCTCCATACAGATTCCTCCAAATCGCTTATGGACTGCCTGCTTCAATTCACAACACATGTTTCAAATGGGTTCTAGTCCGGAGACTGAAACACATTGGCACTTGGATTGGCCGAACGGTGCTCAGATGACCTGAAAATAGAGTTCTTTGGTCACACACACCAGTGGTGGGTGGGAGTCTAAAAAAAGATGCATTATTCCAGAAAGAACACCATCCTTCTGTAAAAATGTGGTGGTGGATCTTTTGATGTGTTATGGGACTATCTTTCTTCTACTGGTCCTGGGGCCTTTGTTCAGCGTCAACGCATCATGAACTTGACCCAGGCAACCAGGGACATTCTAACCAGAACCAGGACATATTTAACCAGTACCAGGACATTTTAAACCAGTACCAGGACATTCTAACCGAGTACCAGGACATTTTAACCAGGTACCAGGACATTTTAACCAGTACCAGGACAATTTCTAAACCAGTACCAAGGACATTCTAACCAGCGACCAGGACATTTTAACCAGTACCAGGACATTCTAACCAGTACCAGGACATTCTAACCAGTACCAGGACATTTTAACCAGAACCAGGACATTTTAACCAGAACCAGGACATTCTAACCAGTACCAGGACATTTGAACCAGTACCAGGACATTCTAACCAGTACCAGGACATTCTAAGCAGTACCAGGACATTTTAACCAAAAACCTGGTCGCTTCTGCCAGGAGGCTGAAACTTGGCTGCAAGAGACTCTTCCAGCAAGACGATAGCCCCAAGCACATCAAAATCCACAAAGAAACGGTTCATTGACCACAAAAAAATCACAAAAAAGGGTGGCAGGTAGCCTAGCGGTTGAGAATGTTGGGAAAGTAACCGAAAGGTTACTGGAAGCAACATCAGCACAGGAACTGTTCGTCGGGAGTTTCATGAAATGGGTTTCCATGGCTGAGCAGCCGCACACAAGCCTAGGATCACCAAGTGCAATACCATGCGTCGGCTGGATCGGTRTAAAGCAATCCGACAGATGTATCTGGGTTTGGCGGATACAAGGAGAACGCTACCTGCCCCAATGCATAGTGCCAACTGTAAAGTTTGGTGGAGGAGGAATAATGGTCTGGGGCTGTTTTTCATGGTTCGGGTCCCTTAGTTCCAGTGAAGAGAAATCTTAATGCTACAGCATACAATGACATTCTAGATGATTCTGCGCCTCCAACTTTGTGGCAACAGTTTGGGGAAAGCCCTTTCCTTTTTCAGCATGACAATGCCTCCACGCACAAAGCAAGGTCGATACAGAAATGGTTTGTTGATATCGGTGTGGAAGAACTTGACTGAATGGAACCAAGTCCCCATAGCAATGTTCCAACATCTAGTGGAAAGCCTTCCCAGAAGAGTGGAGGCTGTTATAGCAGCAATGTTCCAACATCTAGTGGAAAGCCTTCCCAGAAGAGTGGAGGTTGTTATAGCAGCAATGTTCCAACATCTAGTGGAAAGCCTTCCCAGAAGAGTGGAGGCTGTTATAGCAGTCAAGGGGGGCTACCAACTCCATATTAATGCCTATGATTTTGGAATGAGATATTCGACGAGCATATGTCCATAAACTTATGGCCATGTAGTGTAGCTCAGTATTTGTGTTATTTCTTAAGTCTTATTTGCTCATTTTTAAAATCAAGGAACCCAATCATTTTAGACCTGACTGTAGATCAAGCTATAAAGGAAGATTGAATAGGCTTTTGAGTTGAATTACTCCACATACCCGTTCAATGCTGTGTTGCAACCGTAGCTTCATACGGACCACTTCCTGTTGTTTAAACATCTCCTTCAGTTGGTCCAATAGAGACGGAGGAGGAGTGATCTGTTAATAGAGACAAATAAACATTACAAATAAGTTCAACATCATGAAACGTTAAAGATCTGTTTAATAAGACCCTTTTTTAATGCTGGTGTCTTGAGTCGAGGACTTTAGCAATACAAATTAAAACATTTACCAGAACTATACTAGAAATCACTTTTTTATATTTTAAATGGAAGAAACAACAAGAAAGGAGAGACACAGGGAAAGAGAAAAAAAAGTAAAGGACAGAAGAGAAAGAAAGGGGACAAAAGAAAAGGACAGAAGAGTGGAGATGCCCTCAAGTGTCAATACAGCTTTCTAGTCAAGGAGCAAAACTAATGAGTCTTGGAGACTCTGTGAATAAACAGACAGACTCACCTAAGAGAAGATGAATAAATGACAGTTGATTTACAAAAAAAAAACTCCAGACTCACAGTTGGAATACAGAGTTTGCTGAGCGGGTTCCCGTCTAGCAGGTATGATCCAGTAAAAGTCATGTATTCGTCGTAATACTGCGGCGGCTGGGGGATGACGCTCAGCAGCACTTTACGCTTCTCCTCGATCTTCTTGCGGATGTGCAGGAACTCGTAGTAAGGGTTGGCCCTCTCCGTCTGGTACGGCTGAATCTCCTCCAGCTTCAGAGAGTCAACGATGGACGCCAGAGACTCCTGATAAGGAGAGAAATACGGTAAGATAAGGTAGAGGAGATAAGAAACTTTACTGTCCCCAAGATAAGAAATGTTGTCCCGAATGTCCACCCTTACAACTAGACCTACCACTCCGTATCTCTGTCCCTCCTCCCTTTCACCTACCCACTCTCCGACTTCTCTTCAAAACGTCAATACTCCTTCCTTCCCTTTCCTCTATCCTTCCCTCTATCCTTCCCTCCTTCCTTTCCCTTTCCTCTCTCCTTCCCTCCTTCCTTTCCCTTTCCTCTCTCCTTCATAATGTCCTCAATGTCCTTCCTGTCCTTCCCTCCTAAAAACACCTTCTCACCCTTTTCTAGACGTACCCATTCCCTCTCCCTTATCCTATCTTCCAGACGAGCCCACCTGTTGCATGCTGCCTCCAGCCTGGTTGGAGGTAGACAATCTGGGCATCTTCTTCTTTCTGGGGTGGGTCTGCTGGAAGTCCTGGTCCTCCTCCATGGTTAGGGAGAGGACCTTGGCCTTAGCCCCGGAGGAGTCAGAGTCTCTGTCCCCAGACTGGGGGGAAGAGCTAGCAGAGACYCCACTGCTGCTGTAACTACTAACACTCTGGTCTGTCTGGGAGCCCTGCTGGAAGTTACTACTCTGTCCAGAAACACTCTGGGTCTGGTCTGATTCAACAATCGAGGGAGTCTGTCCTTCTGGTCTCTCCTCGGAGGTAGGCTCTTGGCAYGGCTCTGCCTTCACCTCAGGGATGGTGACCATACTACTGCCCTCTGACGAAGACCAACAGCTAGCCTTTTCTGTTGACATGGCCTCGGGACCTCTCCACTTCTCCAATGTGCGATCAGGAGCATCAGAAGTTTCTTCTTCCTTGTGTTCAGGGCTCGAGCAGTGCGACACAGTGGATGACGTAAGCTGGCTAGTATGATAGTTTTTGTCCGGCTGAGGATCGCTAGGACCCACAATGTCACTGGAGAATCTGGATTTCTTACAGTCTTCACTGTTCACGTCAGTGTCCATCTCCTCTGGAGAGTCCTTGGTTTTGCTGGTGRTCATCGTGGAGTCCTTGGTTTTGCTGGTGGTCATCATGGAGTCCTCTGAGCTAGCGCTGGTGGAGGCTACTGGGTTGTCCATCCATTCCGGTCTAGAGGCTCCTAACGCACTCTGAAGGCTCTCTACAGCTGCTCTGCTTTCAGCGCTGCTGGCTGCACTCTCAACTGGAGTTTTATCTTTAGGATCAAGAGCCAGATCTCCATCAGTCTCTGTCTGCATCTGCTGTGAGGTCACCATACTGGTGTTTGGAAGGATTTCCCATAACTGGCTAGCAGAGAGAGATGAGGTGGTTTCGGTCCTGGAGAACGGCAGTTGACAGGATAGAGAAGATAATGTCACCAGTGGCGTCATGTCCTCAGAGGGCAGGTCCTTTATGCTACATTCAGGTGCCGCACTGGAGGTCTCCACGGGGATACACTGGACGTCCCGTATTAGGAGAGGATCAGAGGTGGAAGAAAACCCTCTCTGTTCTGGTGTAGCTAGCTGTGGGACACTAGCCTGCTGAAGTGTTGAGGAGTGCTTTATGTGAGGATCTCTGGTGTTGTACGCTTGAGGTGGGAGATAGACACCTGAAGCGGTGTTCCCTTTACTCTCAGTGTTGAGATCTGCATCTGTTATTGCATTAGGAAGATTCGGAAGCATCTGAATTGGATCACTTTGACTCTGGCTCTCCTCTGGATCTGCACAGGTCTCTAAAGGCTGAACACTTGTGGGCTCTTCACTGGGTTGAGCAGCAGGCACCACGGTGGCCTTGGACAGAGTTTCGAAAGGTCTGCCCTCAGACGCCGTCGCACAGTTAGCGTCTTCGTCCAGAATAGCCCTAAGGTAGGGGGAAGCGTTTCTGCTCTGCAGCGGAGTCTGGTTATCTTGCCCCGGCTCTTCTAGAAGAATGTTGTCGTGAACGGCAGGATACGAGAGGAAGGAAGACAGGAGGAAAGGCAGCTGAAAGTCCTGGGAGGGTTCCAGGGTCATATCCGAGTCGTACTCAATAGGTCTCGGCGTCAGCAATGTAGCCTGACAGGAGTCTTCAGAGCTGGCCACAGAGACCATAGACACAGACCTGGACATGAGTCCCGGCCGCTCGCTTTCTGGCCTGGGTGACCTGCTCAAGCTGTTCTCCATACCAGCCATCAGCTTCCCACTGAGGCAGGAGAGTGTCTTCCCGTCCAGAGACATGGTCCTGGAGCTGGTGCTGTCCTTAAGGGGTTTGTCTCTGTCCCGACAGTGAACGTCGGAGGAGCCTTCAGAGCTCTTGGAGCGAAGCAATTCTTTGCTCAAGCACGGTTCTCCAGAAGACGAGGACGTCGTCTTGGCTTTGGCTTTGCTTTTGAGCTTCCCTGGGTCTGTCGTCGTAGAGGAGGGYCGTTGTTTCATCCTCTCYCKCTCCTTCTGTTTGATCTTTTCTAGRTGYTTCCGGTGCCACTGTTCAATCTCCTGGTCCTTCAGACTCAGCATCCGTTCGAAGCTGGTCTGCCTCAGGTCTTCRTTGACCAGGCGTTTCTCTTTGGGCTTCTGCTCTTCCCGGGTGGCAGACGAGGCTTTAGCTTTGGACCTGTTGTCTCGGTCAGCCTCTGTCTCATTGGGTTTGGTCTTACTGGCCTTGCTACCCTCCTTGGAACGGTCCTTGGAACGGTCTTTGTCCCGATCTCGGTGCCTGTCAGAGTCTCTGGATTCTCGGTCTCTCCGGTCTTTCTCTGGCGTCTTTAGGAGGTCCTCTGTCTTCAGTAGTTTTGCTGGTAATGTCTTGCCACTTTCAGACACATAGCCCTTCTCCTCCAAGAGGAGCTTCAGGTTAGAGCTGGAGGAAGATGAGGAAGAGCTGTCTTTAGATTTTTCTTTTTTCTTCTTATCGCAGTCTTTGTCKTTCTCCTTTTCCTTAGAGCGATCGGATTTACTGTGGTCCATGGATTTCTCTAAAGGTGGTTTTCCTTTCTTATCGGAGCTTGTCCTGTCTTTGTGTTCTCCCGCGTTGTACTCCCTCACCCTGTCACTCCTCTTATCTGGCTTGTCTTTGCTCTTCTTGTCCTTGCTCTCCTCGTGTTTTTTCGTCGCGGACAAGGCTCTGAGCTTCTCGATCTCTTTGTGGTTCTTGTCACCAGGGGACGCCATCCTTTCCTTCTCCCTCTCTTTCCAGCGATCCATGGAATTCTGTGAATTCTCTGATTTCTCAGGGTGCTCAATCTTGACTTTCTTTTCTTTGTCGGGATGCTTTTTATCCGTCTTGTCAGCCTCACGGTCCTTTACAGAAGACCTCCTGTCGTATTTGTCCCGCTGGCATTTCTCAGAGGCATCCAGCTGATCTGAATCAGCCGTAGATGTGGTCCCCGTTACCGGTTTCTCCTCCGGTTCGTCTTTCCCACTGGTGGAGTTATGCTGCGTCTCCTCAGGAACCGAAACCCGTACAGAGCTTAGGCACTCAGTCCTCTCCTCACGCTCACTGAGCTTCCCATCCTTTCCCCCTCTCTCCTCTTTACAGACAGACGAGGGTTCTTTCCTCTCCTTCTTCAAGCGCTCCTCTTCTCTTCTCGGCCTCTTCTCCTTGCTGCTGATGCTAGAGGGGTGTTTCTCTTTTGTCTCTTTTCTCTCTTCCTTCACAGGAGAGCTGCCCGATGTTGAGGTATTCTGAGGAGATCCGCAGTCCTCCCTCTCCATTTTCCCTGGAGGCAAAGGTTCGTCATCGTTGAAGAAGTTCTCTTTCCAGAACTCACGGTCGAATTCCAGGTTCCTGTGGCCGTCCTTCCTACTGCCCTCTTTCTGCCGGTGGCGGTTCCTCTCTGGCTCATACTCCCTCCTGGGCTTGTCCTTCTCCTTGTGTTTTAACTTGTGCTTCTTGACCACCTTGCCGTCCTTATCCGTCTTCCGTAAGGCACCACCTTCAGTGACGTCCACGCTGTTGGCAACGCTGCCGTCTTTATTATACGGACTGGAGCCTCCATCTTCCCCCACAGCACCACCACCAGCGTCCACGGTGACGTCATTCTGGTGGTGCTTGCTCTTYTCCTTGTGCTTGCAGCCTTTACTACTGGAGCTCTCTGTGCAGAACTCAGACTCTGGGTTGTAGTGGTTGTACTTGACACCATCTGGCGGACAGGGGCCTTCGGCAATCGAGACGCACGTCATCTTGGCGTTCTCCTGTTTGAGCGGGTTGGAGGACGGCTGCTTGTCGGCCAGGCCGTGGTTGAGCTTCGGGGACTTGACGGTGGCAGACAGATGGAAGAGGTGGACGGACGAGTCGTCCTTGGGACTGAAGGACATCTTGAACGAGTCTTCGTCCCCACAGAGTCCCCGGCTGTTCTTATCCGTGTGTGTCTCCGACACAGACACGGTGGCTACGGAGAACACCAGAGCTTTGCTGTTTTCCTTCCCATCCTCCTGGTTCTCCTTGTTCTTGCTCTTGCTCTTGTTCTTCTTCTTTACTTTGCTGCCTTTGTCTTTCTTTTCGGAAGTYGTGAGGTTCTCTTTCTTAGTCCTGCTGGCATCTGGCGCCTTGTGTCCCTCCGAGCCRTGGGAGCAGGTCGGAGAGCTCCTTCTCTCTGACGGCATCTCCATCTCATCACTGGAACTATCAGAGCTGCAATACAGGACGCGGGACGACGTCTTCGTCTTCTTAGACTTAGAGGACTGGACAGAGCCGCTCCCGTCCCCTTTACCGCTCTGCTTCACGGCCAAATGATCCTTCTCTTCCTGCCTCAGTTCTCTCCGGAGGATGTGTCTGTCGTTCAGGGCTTTACTCAGGTCTTCTTCCTCCTCGTCTTTGAACTCATACTCGTCCAGGCCGGACATGGAGGGTGAGGCCTTCACGGTGCTCCGTTTGCCTTCAGAGACCTTCTCCACGTCCGAGTCATCCATGTGGTCATCATCCACGTCCACACTTGAGGGGTTTACMGACGGAGGGTCTTCAGACTCTGTAGAGGAAAAGAGAAGAATTAAAATCTTGGAAACAGAATAAATAGCCTTGTTTTTCTAATTAAGTTGATTACAAGTAGGGACGGGCACTTGAATTGCTTTCACTATTCGAATAATATATATTTTTTCTCCCAGATATCCGGATAGTCTAAATACATTTTACAGAATGGGGACTCACGTGGCTCAGGAAAGGCAGTGCACTCTGCTTGTTGTTTCAGCACAGACATGTGGGGGAGAAGCCCTACTCACTTCACCCCTACCTACATGTACAAATGACCTCTAACCTGTACCCCCGCACATTGACTCAGTACCGGTACCCCCTGTATACAGCCTCKTCATTGTAATTTTATTGTGTTMCTTTTTATTTMTTTTTTTACTTTCGCTTATTTAGTAAATATTTTTCTTAACTCAATTTCCTTAAAACGGCATTRTTGGTTAAGGGCTTGTAAGTAAGCATTTCACGGTAAKGTTGTAGTGGAAAGCCTTCCCAGAAGAGTGGAGGCTGTTATAGCAGCAAAGCGGGGGGCGACCAACTCCATACTAATGCCCATGAATTTTGGAATGAGMTGTTGGACGAGCAGTGGCCATGTAGTGTAAGTTAGTTAAAAAAAGATTGATAGCTAGCAAACTAATTGAGGATATTTTGCTGCGCTCTGTGTCCCCTACAACTCCTCCATTCAGATTAAACAGCCTACCTGTTGGTTGATCATTGTAGTCTACACTCCTTCTCAATTAGCCAACTTAATTATGTAATTCCATTTCGTATCGATTAGAAATCTTCCACTTCACTTGCTACACATGGATGCAGCCTCTGATGGTAGTGCGGCCATGATTGACCGAGAATAACAAGCTACACGCGTTAAAAGTGTGAAGCAGGGCTATCCTTTATACTAGTGGTTCCCAAGCCTGTTATAGTCCCGTACCCCTTCAAACATTCAACCTCCAGCTGTACCCCTCTAGAACCAGGGTCAGCGCACTCAGTTGTACCCCTCTAGCACCAGGGTCAGCGCACTCCAGCTGTACCCCCTCTAGCACCAGGGTCAGCGCACTCCAGCTGTACCCCCTCTAGCACCAGGGTCAGCGCACTCCAGCTGTACCCCCTC
>NW_019946108.1:0-10127 GCF_002910315.2 Salvelinus sp. IW2-2015
GGAGAGAGTTTTCAACATCGACTAATATATATAACACACAGCCTTCACAATATATACCACTCACATACTAACTAATATACACACAGCCTTCAACATACTAACTATATAACACACACTTCACATCACCTATACACACCTCACATACAACTATATAAACACACACGCCTTCACATACTAACATATAAACACAACAGCCTTCACATACTAAACTATATAAACCAAGCTACTAATAAAACTAGCCCTTCACATACCTAAAAACCAGCTCAATATAACACATAACAACGCCTATCACATAATACTAATACAACACCTCACATAACTATATAACACACAAGACCCTTCACATCTACATACCCCTAACTACTATATAAACACAGAGCCTTCACATACTAACTATATAAACACACGCCTTCACATTACATTCATACTAACATATAACACACCAGCCTTCCAACATACTAACTATATAACAAACAGCCTTCACATACTAACTATATAAACACCAGCCTTCACATACTAAAACTATAATAACAACAGCTTCACATACTAACTATATAACACACAGCCTTCAACATACTAAACTATATAACACACAGCCCTTCACATACTAACTATATAACACACAGCCTTCAACATACTAACTATATAACACACAGCCTTCACATACTAACTATATAAACACACAGCCCTTCACATACTAAACTATATAACACACAGCCTTCACATACTAACTATATAAACACACCAGCCTTCCACATACTAATATAATAACACACAGCCTTCACATACTACTATATAAATCACACAGCCTTCACATACTAACTATATAACACACAGCCTTCAACATACTAACTATATAAAACACACGGCCTTCAACATTACCATCATACTAACTATATAACACAAGCCTTACATACTAACATATAAACACACAGCCTTCACATACTAACTATATAACACACAGCCTTCACATACTAACTATATAAACACACAGCCTTCACATACTAACTATATAACACACAGCCTTCACATACTAACTATATAAACACACAGCCTTCACATACCATATACTAATATATAACACACAGCCTTCACATACTAACATATAATAAACACACAGCCTTCACATACTAACTATATAAACACACAGCCTTCCACATACTAACTATATAACACACAGCCTTCACATACTAACTATATAACACACAGCCTTCACATACTAACTATATAACACACAGCCTTCCACATACTAACTATATAAAACACACCGACCTTCACATACTAAACTATATAAACACAACAGCCTTCACATACTAACTATATAACACACAGCCTTCACATTACCATTCATACTAACTAATAAACCACAGCCTTCACATTACTAACTACTATACACACAGCCTTCACATAACTACACTATATAACACACAGCCTTCACAATTACCATCATATACTAACTATATAACACACAGCCTTCACATACTAACTATATAAACACACAGCCTTCACATACTAACTATATAACACACAGCTTCACATACTAACTAATAAACACACAGCCTTCACATACTAACTATATAAACACCACAGCCTTCACATACATCATACTAATAATATAACACACAGCCTTCACATACTAACTATATAACACACAGCCTTCACATACTAACTATATAACACACAGCCTCACACCATACTAACTATATAACACACAGCCTTTCAACATACTAACTATATAACACACAACGCCTTCCATACTAACTATATAACACACAGCCCTTCACATACTAACTATATAAACACACAGCCTTCACATTACTAACTATTAAACACACAGCCTCACATACTAACTATAAAGATAAACACACAGCCTTCACATACTAACTATATAACACACAGCCTTCACATACTAACTATATAACACACAGCCTTCATCATACACTAAACTATAATAAACACACAGCCTTCACATACTAACTATATAACACACAGCCTTCACATACTAAACTATTAAACACACAGCCCTTCACATACTAACTATATAACACACAGCCTTCACATAAACTAACTATAATAACACACAGCCTTCACATACTAAACTATATAACACACGAGAAACTAACTATATAACACACAGCCTTCACATACTAACTATATAAACACACAGCCTTCACATACTAACTATATAAACACACAGCCTTCACATACTAACTAATAAACACACAGCCTTCACATACTAACTAATAAACAACAGCCTCACATACTAACTATATAACACACAGCCTTCACAATACTAACTAATAATAAACACACGCCTTCACATACTAACTATATAACACACAGCCTTCACATACTAACTATATAAACACACAGCCTTCACATAACTAACCTATATAAACACACACACAGCCTTCACATACTAACTATATAACACACAGCCTTCACATACTAACTATATAAACACACAGCCTTCACATACTAACTATATAACACACAGCTTTTGGGGACACTTTCTACGAGGCATACACATTTAATGCCTAGTATAAACATGTATAATGCCTCGTTGTAATACTCTTTTGGTGCCTTATAACATTCGCTATAAGATAATAATGAACCTGCCACAGCTACTACACAGCGTTTAACTTCTACAGACATGATCGTTGAGAACAGCACGCAACTCACAGCCTCACGCACATCCAAAGTCTGGTAGAGAATTGAGAGCATAGCCCGGCGTTAAAGGACTGTTACCCATTGTAGTGTTACACTATATAACACACTGGAAATGTGTATGTTTGAGAACACGGTGAGAAGAGAATATTATTCACACGCACACATTGATTCAATCTCCCCACCACAGCCAAATGCGCAGGAAACCCGAAACACGTTCATTGGCTACCGCATTGAAGCCTAAAACCAGAGCACATTTAATGAGCGTCTATGAAGTTTGAATGCGACCGTCTGACCAACAGCAAGCATGTCAAGGTAATTCCAGAACCCATTGCTTCAACACTCTGCTTAGCCCGCAGCCGTGTAGAACACGGGTTGTCGGGAAATATGTAGGCTACAGCCTATGCATTTACATCAGTTTGGCAAGCATGCCTCATCCACAAAATAAAAAGCGCAATACTTCACAGTCATTCCATCGAAATCGAGTCAAAGCTGTACATGTCTGGTTCATCAGAAGAATATAGATGGATGAGAATATCGTTCACACACACATATTGATTCAATTACACCCACCACCACCACCACCACAGCCACAGCCAAATACATCACGTTGCATCCCTCATCCATTAAATAGCCTGACCAGCCATTCCAGTCAATTAGTCAGAAGTGTTGTACTCACCAATACGAGCCAGCTGGAGGAAGAAAAGCCAAACGAAGCCCATTCTGGATGGTGACGTTAATTTGAACTGTAGGAATCCTGATTGTGGTTGGAGTTTTACTTGATGAATGCCTCCCCCCCCGCACGCGATGTTGAAATTGGCACCGGATAATGATGTATGTTTTGTAAAGAACACCGCTCCGTGTTGTTCCGTGAAGAGTCTCTCAGTACATAGACGCCAGATTCCAAAGCATGGTTTGAAAAAACGTGATAATGAAATACATCCTTTGAAAAACTCAAAACTTTTGACAGATATAAAAAGATATGGGCTGCAGACAGTGTGCAAAGTCTAGAGATGTCAGGAATATGCTACATTAAACGTTCTCTACACATACACTGGAATAACCGTAATTATTCCACAATAAAAGTAAATTGTCTCTTGGTCAAACTTTGTGTCTATACGGAGCTAGAATTATTTCCCCTTACGTCGATTTGATTCGTTGGTCCTGTTTTCCGTTTGGGTTCTCTTCCGCTGCTTCGTCGCTCAGTCGATCAATGTCTGTCCACCACCTGCGCACCGAGTGTGAGAAATCGCGACCGAGTCCAATCACAGACACTACACTCCGTGCCCTGTCAGCAGTAGCCCAAATGCCGGCAGATGGCGATATTGAGTCGTTTCAARTTACCGTCCAAAGGCATTGTATGCAGCCTAGCGTTCCCCYGTGGATCTGTTAGTACATACAACATTCTCCAGTCAGGCTACAAAGGCCTTGATTTCCTCCTTAACTCAATTTAATTGCGAGAAGGAAGAATAAAACTGGGAAAATATGCTAACGTTATGAAACATCCTTTTACAGCACCATGCTAGAGAGGCTAATGTTTCTTCCTGATGTTCGGCCKACATTCATCCAGGAGGTAAACAACAGACTGCAGCAACCTGACTGGCTGAACTTGCTACACAACATCCGGGACGAGCATTCCTAGGTATTAGCCACTCTAACATGGTGTGAAGCGGGGTTTTACGAGAGCATAGCCGGCTGCGTACATTGGACTGTAAGATAAAACAACTCAACGTCTCCATCTGCCTGCGTTGTGGGATACCTCAACAGCTCGAGACGACGTGGTGCGGTGATGATGCCCTGTTGGTCCAGCATCCTCATGGAGCCTAGTTATATTCAATATGAGAAAGTTCACAATGTATAATTATATATTATATCCACAAGACACGAGGCTAATTAGGGAATATATTAAGGCTATTTGAATATGTGCTGTTTTTTATTATAGCCTATCTATATGAAATATATTGTAGGTGAGCTGTGCTGCTTACTTCAGTGGTCGTTCCTCAGTATGAAGAGAGCATGTTTGGAATTCAAACATGTGGTACTTTGTCGCTCGATGAGCACATTTTAAGTGTACCATTTGGTGTTTTCGGTTAAAATGGGACGGACCTAACTGTTAAAATGGGACGGATCTAACTGTTAAAATGGGACGGATCTAACTGTTAAAATGGGACAGACCTAACTGTTAAAATGGGACAGATAGAGGGAGATAGAGATAGACAATGTAATATTGAACAGATTACTGTTTAAACTATTGGAACTATAGATATAACTTAAAGGAGGACAATCTAGATTCTAACTAGTAATAAACATGGACAGACCTAACTAATAATGTTAAATGGAGACGACATGTTACTAAATGTAATATGGACTGCCTACGTACAACTATAGGAAGTCTTTAGTGTTGAACGATCTTTGAATTTTGGTGACAAAAAAGATATTCCAAAACCCCTAAACATGATATACAATCTGTTTAAGATTCTGTCTAACTATTAACTACAGATACTAGGGTAGACACATGACCTAATGGTGGTAAATGGACAGATGTGACTGTAAAGGAACATTGTGAATGAAAAAATGAACAAATTAGTTAAATGGGAGACTTAACTTTAAAAAATTGGATTACAACTTTTAAAAATTGACAGATGTTAACTTTAGTAGAAGATTTACTGTTAAATGGTGTTACAGATATAACGTTTAAAATGGGAACAGACTAAGTAAAGTATGGAAAGATTAGTCTTAAGAATGTGGACGGATGGCGATGACAGAATGCGTAAATGGACGAATTACTGTAAAAGACGGATAACTGTTAATGACAATGTCAATGTTAAGACGACCTAACTGTTAAAATGGGACAGATCTACTGTAAAAATGGACGAATTCCTATCTTTTAAAAGACGATCTAAACTGGTAGGATGACAGATTAACTGTAAAATGACACGATCAACGTTAAATGGAACAATCAACTGTAACAAACAAGGACAGATATATGTTAATATTGACATGATCTACGTTAAAATGGACAGATCTAAGCGTAAAATGGGACAGATCTAAACGTAAAATGGACAGACCAACTGTAAGAGAGATACTGTAAGAATGACAACTATTAAAATGGGAACAGATCTACTTTAAAAGACCACCGAACTGTTAAAAATGACGACTTAACTGTTAAATGGGACAACACCCTAACCTATTACTATGAGCAGATGTTATGTTTAAAATGACTAGGACATGACTGTTAAATGGTCCAAATAGAGGTTAAATGGTGACTTAAATGTTAAAATGGGATAGATCTAACTGATTAATTGGGAAGGATCTAACTGTTAAACGAGGACAGATCTAACGTTATGGAAGACCTAGACTTATGTTAAAATGGAAGATCTAACTGTTAAATGGACAGATGTACTGTATTGACATGTAGGACGGACCTACTGTTAAAACTGGGGACAGACTAACTGTAAAATGGGAAACAAACTGTTAAGAATACACGGGTTAAGAGACCAACTTGTTAAATGGGACGACCTAACTGTTAAGATCTAGTATGGACAGATCTAACTGGTTACAATGACAGGATTTAAGGACGAATGTTAACAATGGACAGACTACTGAATTTAAAATGGGAAGAAAACCTAATGGGGATTAATTAAAATGACTAACTACGTAGTGCAGGAACTCGACATGTCTAATGAAGGGAAGATCATAAACTTTAAACTGGGTACAATCTAACTGTTAAATGGGAATCTGTACAGGGACAGACCTAACTGTAACTCGTAAAATGGGACCTAACTGTTAAAATGCGCTAACTGGTTAAAAATGGGGAACAGACCTAACTCGTTAAAATAGGGACAGACCTACTGTTAAACTGGAATTTTACAACTGCTTAACTGGACAGACTAACTGTTAAAATGGACAGACTAGACTGTTAAATCGGACAGACCGGAACTTTAAAAAATTGACGGACATGGAGACCTAACTGTTAAAATGGGAAGACTAACTGTTAAATGGACGACTCTAACTTTAAAATGACAGATAACTGTTAAAATGGGACAGACTAACTGTAAAGCAGATTACTGTTAAAATGGGACAGACCTAATGATAAAATGGGACGAAGTACTGTTAAAATGGACAGACTCTGTTAAAATGGAACAACTACCTGTTAAAATGGACGACTTAACTGTACGGAAAGACCTAACCGTTAAAATGGAAACCTAACGTTAAAGGACAGATATAACTGTTAAAATGGGACAGACTAATCTGTTAAGATGGGACGAGATCTAACGTTAAATGGACAGATATAACGTAAAAGGGACAGACCGACCTAACTGTAAATCGGACAGATTCTGTAAATGGGGACGAATCTAACTGTTAAGCATGAAAGTGCTGTTAAACATCGAGTCGATGGCGGACATGACTCTAACTGTTAAATGGGACAGATCTACTGTTAAAATGGGACACAACTGAATGACTGTTGTTAAAATGGACAGACTAACTGTTAAAATGGGACAGGATTAACGTTTAAACTGACAGATCTACGTTAAAAATGGGACAGATCTAACTGTTAAATGGGACAGATCAACTGTTAAATTGGGACAACTATCGTTAAAATGGGACAGATACTGTTAAATTGAGGACTAACGTTTAAATGGACGACCTTAAACGTTAAAATGGACAGACCTAGATTAAAATGACAGACTTAATGTTAAAATGAGGACAGAATAGATGTGAAAATGGGACCGAACTAACTGTTAAAATGGACACAACCTAACTGTTAAAGGCTGACAGATGTGACCTGTTAAAACTGCACAGCACCGTAACAGGTAAAATGCTAGACTCTAACGTGTATTGGGACAACAACTGTAAAATGGACAGAACTAACTGTTTAAAATGGACAGCGTACTTGAATGGACCCAGGTGTAAAATGGAGACAGACAACTGTTAAAAATGAGACAGTTAACTAACACAGATAACTGTCTAATTTGGGACAGGACTGACTGTTAAAAGGACATCTAGTGAACTACACTGCTTAAAAGCGGACAGCTAGAACTGTTAAATGGACAGACTAACTGTTAAACTGGGACAGACCTAACTGTTAAACGGACAGACGTACTGTTAAAAGGAACAGTAGACCTAACTGTTAAAACTGGACAGACCCTGTAACTGTAAACGACAGACCTAACTGTAAACTGGCAACCTAACTGTTAAACGGGACAGACCTAACTGTTAAACTGGACGACACGACGGGACAACTAACTGTTAAACTGGGACAGACCTAACTGTGGCAATCCGGTGATGGCTGCAGTCCCCCAGGACTTGGAATTAGCATTTTGGGATGATAACATTCAGAATGAGCTAGTAATTTGTCCCAAATCATCGCCATTCCCTACTTAGTGTTACCACTTTAACAGGCCCTATGCACCTATCCCTAATATAGTAACTACTTTGACCAGGCCCAGAGGATCTGTATGTGCTACAGTGGATATAGGCTGATTTTGACACCCTAGACGTCACGCTGTGGGATTGGATTGGTCCAGAAGGATGACAGCTACGCAAGCTTTTAATTCTCGCCCAATCCCCTTTGAATTAATCAGGCACATCCCACTTCTGACACCAATTAGCCTAAACAAAATTCCTTTACAATTAACCAGCCAACAGCTATGTGACAGACAGCCCAGAGACGACATCATGGTATCCAAACGACCCACTGCTTCACCTCGCTTCCAACCCAGGTGCAAAAATTAAAGAGCAAACTAAACACAGAAACATTCAGTCATCACAGAATGAATCCTGAATTCTCTTCCTGTAAACAGACAGAGAACAGAGTCTGTGTACAGACAGAAGTACGTCAGTGGTTCTGTTACAAGACAGAGGCCAGAACAGAGTCGTGTGAAGAACAGAAGAGTAAGTCTAGACTCGTGTAGACAGACAAGTACAGCAGTTCTGTGGAAAGTAGAGACTTAGCAAAGTACAGTCAAAGTGGTTCTGATGTGACAGACAAAGGTAAGAATCCATTGCTGTGTGGAAAGACAGAAACTAGTCTAGAAATGTTCTTGTGACAGACAGAAGGTCCAGTTCGTGATGACGAAGAGTCAGACAGTGATTCTGTTGGACAGACAAAGAGTACATCCAGAAACAGTGGTTCGTTGTGACAGACAGAAGGTTACAGTCCAGAACAGGTGTGGACAGACGATACAGGTGCAACGAGTTGGGATAGACAGAAGGTACAGTCAGAAAGTGTTCTTGTGGACAGAACAGAGAGTACAGTCTAGAAAGTGCTTTTGGGTGACAGGACAGAAGGTTAAGAACAATATCTGTGTGGACAGACAGAGGTACAGGTCTAGAAGCTGAGTCGTGGAAGCAGAAGTGTACGTCTAGAACAGTGGTTCTGTGTGGGACAGACAGAGGTACAGTCCCAGAACATGAGTTCTGGTGTGGACCAGACAAAGGTACCAGTCCAGAACAGGAGGCTGTGTGA
This sequence comes from Salvelinus sp. IW2-2015, assembly GCF_002910315.2. Taxonomy (NCBI): domain Eukaryota; kingdom Metazoa; phylum Chordata; class Actinopteri; order Salmoniformes; family Salmonidae; genus Salvelinus; species Salvelinus sp. IW2-2015. The sequence goes on from NW_019946108.1 coordinate 9,137, forward strand.
TAGAAGAATACAGTCTAGATTAGTTTCTGTGTGGACATGACAGAAGGTATAGAACAGAGTCACTGTGGGTACAGACAGAAGGTACAGTCTAGAACAGAGTGTGTGGGACAGAACAAAGGTACAGTCAGAAACAGTGGTTCTGTGTGGACAGACAAAGGTACAGTCCAGAACAGTGTTTTTCGACAGACAGAAGTCACACGCCAGAACCAGAGTCTGGGATTAATAACAAAGGCTACAGTCTAGAAACAGTGCGTTCGTTGGGACAGACAGAAGTACAGAAACGAGTTCTGTGTGGAACAGACAGAAGGTATAGAAACAGAGTCTTGTGGACAGACAGAAGGTCATAGAAAGTTTGGGGCCAACGGAGTAGAGGCTGTGTGGACAGACGAAGGTAATCAGAATCAAGATCTCTGTGGACAGACAGAAGGTACAGAACAAGTCTGTGTGAATGAAGATGTGACGACAGAAGGTACAGAACAGAGTCGTGGACAACAGAAGGTATAGAACAGTGGTCGTGTGGACAGACAGAAGTACAGTCTAGAATAGTGGTTCCCACTTTTCATTTTAACTGTACCACCAACTGAATTTGCTCTGCATGGAGTACCCTGACAGTACACCCTCTTTGTGCATGTACCAGTTGACCTTGTCTCTTGAGTCTCTAAAGTGCACCTGGAAGACCAGGTACCATCCCAGGTCCTAGTACCCCTGAAGTACCTCCCTCGTAGTGCATTTTACCATAGAAACCTATGCTCTCATGAGTCTCTAAGTGCCCCTGTGGATAGACCAGGTACTCCAGAGGTCCTAGTACCCTGGGCATAGATGAGAAAAGGTCTTTAACTGGAATAAGGCCTGTTTATTAGTGAGACTTTCCATTTTATTCAACCTGAAACATATTAAAACTAGATTCATTAATTAACTCAAAACTGGCTAATAGAATAAAAGTGTCAAACAGGGCCGGTATTTCCATTTTTTCATTGAATCAGGCCTCTCA
>NW_019946108.1:10152-16481 GCF_002910315.2 Salvelinus sp. IW2-2015
ATCTAACTGTTTAAAATGGGACGGACCTAACTTTAAAATGGGACATGACTAACTGTTAAAAATGGACAGACTAACTGTTAAAATGGGACAGACCTAACTGTTAAAATGGGACAGACTAACTGTTAAAATGGGACAGACTAACTGGTTAAAAATGGGACAGATTACTGTTAACATGGACAGATCTAAACTGTTAAATGGACAGACCTAACTGTTAAATGGACATACCTAAACTGTAAAACTGGGACAGACTAACTGTTAAAATGGGAACAGACCTAACTGTTAAACTGGGACAGATCTAACTGTTAAATGGGACAGACCTAACTGTTAAAATGGGACAGACTAACTGTTAAAATGGGACAGACCTAACTGTTAAAATGGGACAGACCTAACTGTTAAAATGGGACAGACCTAACTGTTAAAATGGGACAGACCTAACTGTTAAAATGGGACATACCTAAACTGTTAAACTGGGACAGATCTAACTGTTAAAATGGGACAGACCTAACTGTTAAAATGGGACCAGACCTAACTGTTAAAATGGGACAGACTAGACTGTTAAAATGGGAAGACCTAACTGTTAAAATGGACAACCTAACTGTTAAAAATGGGAACAGACCTAACTGTTAAAATGGGACAGACCTAACTGTTAAAATGGGACAGACCTAACTGTTAAAATGGGACAGACTAACTGTTTAAAATGGGACAGACTAAACTGTTAAAATGGGACAGACCTAACTGTTAAAATGGAACAGACCTAACTGTTAAAATGGGACAGACCTAACTGTTAAAATGGGACAGACCTAACTGTTAAAATGGGACAGACCTAAATGTTAAAATGGGACAGAACCTAACTGTTAAAATGGGACAGATCTAAACTGTTAAAATGGGACAGACCTAACTGTTAAAATGGGACAGATCTAACTGTTAAACTGGGACAGATTAACTGTAAACTGGGACAGACCTAAACTGTTAAACTGGGACAGATCTAACTGTTAAAATGGGACAGATCTAACTGTTAAAATGGGACAGATCTAACTGTTAAAATGGGACAGACCTAACTGTTAAAATGGGACGGACTAACTGTTAAAATGGGACAGACCTAACTGTTAAAATGGGACAGACCTAACTGTTAAATGGACAATTAACTGTTAAAATGGGACAGACTAACTGTTAAAATGGGAGACCTAACTGTTAAAATGGGACAGACCTAAATGTTAAAATGGGACAGATGTGACTGTTAAAATGGGACGGCCTAACTGTTAAAATTGGGACAGACGCTAACTGTTAAAATGGGACAGACCTAACTGTTAAAATGGGACAGACCTAAAATGTTAAAATGGGACAGATGCTAACTGTTAAAATGGGACAGACCTAACTGTAAAATGGGACAAGACCTAACTGTTAAAATGGGACAGACCTAACTGTTAAAATGGGACAGACCTTAACTGTTAAAATGGGACAGACCTAACTGTTAAAATGGGACAGACCTAACTGTTTAAAATGGACAGACCTAACTGTTAAAATGGGACAGACGTGACTGTTAAAATTGGACAGACCGAACTGTTAAATGGACAGACCTAACTGTTAAAATGGACAGACTAACTGTTAAAATGGGACAGACGTACTGTTAAAATGGGAACCGACTAACTGTTAAAATGGGAAGACGTGACTGTTAAAATGGAGAACAGGACGTGAACTGTTAAAATGGGACAGACCTAACTGTTAAATGGCGAACAGACGTGACTGTTAAAAATGGAGCAGACCTAACTGTTAAAATGGGACAGACGTGACTGTTAAAAATGGGGACAGACCTAACTGTTAAACGGGTACAGGACCTAACTGTTAAAAATGGAGAGAGACGAGAACTGTTAAAACTGGGACAGACCTAACTGTGGGCATCTGTGATGGCTGCAGTCCCCAGGACTTGGGAATTAGCATTTTGGGATATCAGAACATTCAGATGGAATCTAGTAATTTGTCCCAAATGGCATCCCATCCCCTACTTAGTTTACCACTTTGACCAGGTCCCTAATGGCACTGTTCAATATCCTATGGGAAGACTAAGCTGCATGGGGCCTCTGGTCTAGTGGCACTCATGGACAGTGCCTAGCCTTCAAGGGTACACTATAGGGAATGGAGCATTTGGGATATCAGAAACATTCAGAATTGGATCTAGTAATTTGTTCCCAAATGGCAGTCCCCATATCCCTACTTGTGACCACTTTTGACCAGGCTCCCTATGGCACCCTGTTCCCTATATAGTGCACTACTTTAGACCAGAGCCTATGGCACCTATTTCCTATATAGTAGACTACTTTTGACCAGGCCCAAGGGATCTATGTGTGCTACATGGATGATAAGGCATGAATTTGGGACCATACTAACTCGCACTGGTTGGATTTGACTGGTACAGGGAAGATGAAGGCCTACCACTTCTCTTATTTCTTCGCAATGCCCTAATTGATAATGTAATCACAGGGATAACATCCCCACTTCTGACACAAATGTAGTGAACAAACAAATTCCTTTTACCGAATTAACAGACCAAACAGTCCTATGTGACAGAAACCAAGACCTAGTAGTATCTACGTCGATATCCAAGGCCAATGGTTCTTACCTTCGCTTTCCAACACAGGTTAAAGAGCAAACTAAAACTACAGAAAGAAAACCATTCAGTCACCAAAGAAGAAATCTGAATTCTCTCTGTAACAACAGAGACAGAGTCTGTGGACAGACGAGGTCCAAACAGAGTCTGTGTGGACAGAACCGAAGGTACAGTCAGAATTACTGGTTTGTGTGGACAGAACAGAAGGTTAGAACAGAGAGTCTGTGTGGACAAGACAGACGGTATAGACAGAGTCTGGGTGGACAAGACAGAAGGTACAGTCTAGAATAGTGGTTCTGTGTGGACAGACAGAAGGTACAGTTCCAGAATAGAGGTCTGGGTGGGACCAGACAGAGGTCCAGAACAGAGTCTTGTGGACAGACAGAAGGTAACAGTCTAGAAAAAGTGGTTCTGTGTGGAACAGACAGAAGGTACAGTCCAGAACAGTGGTTATCTGTGTGGACAGACAGAAGTACAGGTCAGAAAAGTTGGTTCTTGGTGTGGACAGACAGAAGCAATAGAACAGAGTCTGTGTGGACAGACAGAAAGGTACAGTCTAGAATAGTGGTTCCCAACCTTTTTCAATTTTAAACTGTAAACACCAACTGAATGTTTGCTCTGGCATGGAGTCTGTACCCCTGAAGTACCCCTCTTGTGCAATTTTAACAGTTAGGCTAATGGGTCTCCTGAGTCTTCTGAAGTGCCCCCGTGGATAGACCAGGGTACCCCAGGGTCCTAGTACCCCTGGGGCCATAATGAGAGAAAGGGTCTTTACAGTGAATAAGGCCCTGTTTCATATTGGAGACCATTTCACAACCATTTTTAATTCACCTTGAACACCTATTAAAACTAATTTTCTTATTAACTCCCAAACCTGTCTTATAGAAATAACTTCATCAGCAGGTGATTTCTCACATTCACATTGGAATCACAGCCTTCCTCTTTGGATGGGAACAAGGTGATCAACCAAAACCGAGTTGGACACTCATTAGACGTTATCGTTGGAAAAATGTGTTCACACCATTCCGGAAATTGTGGAGTATTAGGATGAATTCGCCTTGAATTTTGCAATAATACATCATCCTATTGAGTGGTCATATATTTTTCTTTTTGTGTTTTTTTAAACCATGTAGGTGTTTCTTCCCTCCAATTTTGCTCTTGATCGGAAGGACCTTGCCTTGGAAATGTCTAATCTGTTGTAAATATAAATACAGACCTTCTTCTTAGAAACTGTCAAGCTTGCATCCAATTTTTTCCTAAGGTCTCAGGTTCTTCGCCTGGCACTTAATGCTAAACTCTGCTTATATTTGCAGAATCATATACTCGACAAGTCTCTTTCTAAAACTAATTTGGCACGATGCGGTTTCATGAATAGGATCTAAAAAGGTTGTTTAATTCCAAACTCCACTTTAATGTTTTTAGTAGCTGTAAATTCAGGAAATCAATTGATGATCAGAAAGGGGAGGAGAAAAATGATGATTACAATCTATAACAAAAGTAACAAAATGGAGGAAATTAGGAAAAATATGTTCTAAAATTTCGCGACATAGTTTTGTTGGTCCAGGTTAACCCTTTGCATCCAGATTTGAATAACGCCAGCGTCATCAACGGAGAGATCCTTGCATAATGTAGTGGTGATATTGCTATTTTTTCTTCGATTGACACAGGTGAATCAAAAACTGAGTGGAAATCATCCTCAATTACAGGGACGTAATTCTGAWTGTGAAAAATGTAGCTTTCACAACAATCRTCCTGGAAATTGTGAGTTGTAAAGGAATTGACAAATGTCGCCATTTGTAARGGGATCTTTGCATAATACYTCATTCATWTTTGAGTGCCGTTTATATATTTTCTTTTGTAGTTTCTCTTTTCAAGTGCTGGTGTTTCTTTCCCTCATCATTTTGCTCTTGATCTGACGAAGGCACCCTTTGCCAGATCCTGTGTAAAACTGTTCTAATTCTCGTTGTAAATATTTAAATACAGACTCTTCTTCTTTAGAAAACTGTCAAGCTTGCTCATCCAAAGTTTTTTCTCTAAGGTTCTTCAGGTTCCTTCAGCTCTTTGGCACGTTTAATGGCTATAACTCTGACTTTATATTTGAAGAATTCCCATATACTCCCATGATCCAAGTCTTCTCTCTCTCAAAAAAWATATATTTGGCTAACGATTTGAGGTTTCAATGAAAATAGGATCTTTAAAAAGGGTGTTGTTTAATTTCCAATATCCTCCAATACCCTTTAAATGTTTTTAGTAGCTTGTAAATTCAGGGAAATCAAATTGATGATCAGAAAAGGGAGGAGCCAACTGATGCTCTACATCTATAACAAACCGTAACAAAATGGAGGAAATTAGGAATAAATCTGTTCTAAATTTTCGCGACATAGTTTTGTTGGTCCAGGTATAACCCTTTGCATCCAGATTGAAATAACGCCAGGCGTCATCAACGGAGAGATCCTTGCATAATGTAGTGGTGATATTGCTATTTTGAGATCTTTGACTCGTTCTAGGAGGAAAAACGATCAACGGAGTCATCAGGTGTTTGGTTAAAATCCCCTGAGAGAATTAGAAAAGCCTCTGAMTATTTGTTGTGTAAATCCTGTCATTTTCTGGTAAATTGGCCAAAAAAGGGTCTTATTTGGACCGTGTGAGTTATGTCCATAAACATTACAGATGACGGAAATAGCATTGTCAAGTTTAACAGTTACTATGACCCATCTGCCGTCTTGTGAAGATGTGGATTCTAAGAATGTCACCTTTAACCTTTTTAACCTTTAACCTTGTGGATAAGTGTCAAAACACCAGCAGAATGGTGAGATCCGTGACTGAAATAGGCCGRGTCTCCCCATTGTGACTTCCACAATTTCAAGTCACTTTCACACAAATGAGTTTCCTGAAGAAGGACAAAATCTGCTTTACTGCGTTTACAATATCACAATAAGGCTTTCCTTTTCAAACCCCAAGCGTTCAGGCTAACGATACTGAGTAAGTTGAAAACAAACTCCTACATTCAAGAATAAAGAAACACAAACTAGATACAGATATAGAAACTAGAAAGTAGAAACTAATAACAGATGTAGAAACTAGATAACAGATGTAGAAACTAGATAACAGATGTAGAAACTAGATAACAGATGTAGAAACTAGATAACAGGTGGAGAAACTAGACAACAGATGTACAAACTAGATAACAGATGTAGAAACTAGATAACAGATGTAGAAACTAGATAACAGATGTAGCTACATAGAAACTAGATAACAGATGATAAACTAGATAACAGATGTAGAAACTAATAACAGATGTAGAAACTAGATAACAGATATAAAAACTAGATAACAGATGTAGAACTAGATACAGATGTAGAAACTAGATAACAGATGTAGAAACTAGATAACAGATGTAGAAACTAGATAACAGATGTAGAAACTAGATAACAGATATAGAAACTACACAACAGATGTGGTAATGTGAACAATTTAATCAAACAGTAAACCTTGATAGGGTTACTCCAACGGATGTACTCTTGGCAGTGCTCACAGTTCAAGTGTGGTTCATGTCATCGGAGTTAACTAGTAATCCGTCTTCCATCGATGAACGTGTGTGGGCCTTGAACCCAACCTTCTTTCCCCTTGTCGTGCCTTCTGTAAAAGCGGCCACAGTTTCTCCCTGGAAACTGTTGGAAACTTTCTCTGTTGGAGGTTCAGCTACATGATTCCACCATTGAGA
>NW_019946108.1:16506-33617 GCF_002910315.2 Salvelinus sp. IW2-2015
CTGTCAGCTACATGATTCCACCTGTGAGAGGTACTGTTGGAGTGTCACCTACATGATCACCTGTGAGAGTACTGTTGGAGTTTCAGCTACATTGATTCACCCTGTGAGAGTGAACTGATTGGAGGTCAGCTACATGATTCCACCTGTGAAGAGTACTGTTGGAAGTTCAGCTACATGATTCCACCTGTGAGAGTACATGTGGAGCGTGCAGCCTACATGATTCCACCTGTTGAAGAGTACTGTTGGGGTCAGCTACATGATTCCACCTGTGAGAGTACTGTGGAGGTCAGCTACATGATTCCACTGTGAGAGTACTGTGGAGGTCAGCTACATGATTCCACCTGTGAGAGTACTGTGGAGTTCAGCTACATGATTCCACCTGTGAGAGTACTGTTGGGGTCTGTACATGATTCCACCTGTGATGAGAGTACTGTTAGGTTCAGCTACATGATTCCACCTGTGAGAGTACTGTTGGAGTTCAGCTACATGATTCCACCTGTGAGAGTACTGTTGGAGGTCAGCTAACATGATTCCACCTGTGGAGTACTGTTGGAGTCAGCTACATGATTCCACCTGTGAGATCTGTTGGAGTCAGTACATGATTCCACCTGTGGTACTGTTGGAGGTTCAGCTACATTTCCACCGTGGGAGTACTGTTGGAGGTCAGCACATGATTCCACCTGTGAGAGTACTGTTGGGGTCAGCTACATGATTCCACCTGTGAGAGTACTGTTGGAGGTCAGCTACATGATTCCACCTGTGAGAGTACTGTTGGGGAGCGTCAGCTACATGATTTCCACCTGTGAGAGTACTGTTGGAGGTCAGCTACATGATTCCACCTGTTAGAGTACTGTTGGAGGTTCAGCTACATGATTCCACCTGTGAGAGTACTGTTGGAGGTCAGCTACATGATTCCACCTCTGAGAGTACTGTTGGGGAGTCAGCTACATGATTCCACCTGTGAGAGTACTGTTGGAGGTCTAGCTACATGATTCCACCTGTGAGAGTACTGTTGCTCGAGGTCAGCTACATGATTCCACCTGTGAGATACTGTTGGGGTCAGCTACAATGGATTCCACCTGTGAGAGTCACACTGTTGGAGTCATGCTACATGGAGTTTCCACCTGTGAGAGTACTGTGGGGATCAGCTACCATTGATTATCCACCTTGTGATGAGAGTCATATTGGAGATCCAGCTACCATCGATTTCCACTGGTTGAGAGTACTGTGGAAGTTCAACTACCATGCATTCCACCTGGAGCAGTTACTGTGACAGTTCAACTAACTGATTGCCACCTGTTGGAGGAGTACTGTTTGGAGGTCAGCTAACATGATTCCACCTGTTCGAGCAGTACTGTTCAAGATCAGCTACATTCCTCACACAGCTCATCTTATTTTGGGGATATGCAATTTCTTTCAGATCGTTTCTCTCAGGAACGTTACTATTTCTCTCGCTCACAACTGTTGTGAAGCTGCACGGACAGTCTTTGGACTAATTATCATCTTTCTTTGATGTCTCTTCGGTTAGCTTTGTGTCTCATGAAGGACACTGTCGGAGAAGAAGAACATAGGCGTTTCTTGTTTAGTCAGACAGGGTCTGGATTGCCCAGTGAGAAGGTTCAGACGTTGGAAATCTGGAAAATGGTCCTCTTTTCACTTTTTTCTCCGGGGGATTTCTTACTTTTCTCTCGCGCTGAGTAAGAGGGGGTTTTGCAAGTCATTTCTTATCCTGGTTCCGTACTTGTTCTCTTTTTCTTGCTTGAAGCCTCCACAGCCATCTTGTGTATGCCCATGCTGCTCTGCTCCCGTCGCTTCTAGCTAATACGCCTGCCTGGTCTTCCTGTTCGAGGCTTGGTATATTCTGTCCTTCTTATTCTGTCTTTGTTGTTGTGTTCCTTCCCATTCAACTTGAACAAAAATCACAAAATACTAAACTTTCCACATGTAGCTTAAACAATACAATTTATGAGTTACTTCTCTTGCTACATCTGATAGCCAATATTTAGCAGTTTAACAACCCTAACCATTCCAGCGAGAAACAGAAAAACATTCCGTTCTCACAGCGACGCCACTTGTTTTTTATTTGTGTACCTATCTATTTAACAAGGCAATCATTACAGAACACATTCCTATTGGCAACACATGGACAGGCCTACCCCGGCCTTATCACGCGGATGACTTGGATCAATCTGGAAGAAGCCGCCCTATTGCGGACTCGCCAACCACCGACCGGTTGTGATACAGCCCTGGACTCGAATACGCGGCGCGGTCTTTAGTGACGCCTCCGTAGCCACTGCAGACCTCACTGACCGACCCGCCCTGCCACCACTCGGTTCTCCCTCAGTATAGCGTGGACTGTTATCGGTTGTCCATAGTCACATGGTCACATCTGTTGTGATGCCACAGGAGACCACAGAGACACATTCTGTATGGTCCAACCTGGATGCTGATGCCTCGTGTATATCTCTGCTCAGTGGTTTACCTAGATGCGACAAGAAACGCGTGAGCGAGAGGCTGGAGCTGGGGGGAGGACGAGGAGAGGAGAGTGGGGAGAGGGAGTGGGGAGCAGAGGCGAGTGCGGGCGAGGGGAGCCTGGGGTGGAGGAGAGGAGTGGGGAGCAGGGGAGTTGGCGGGGAGGAGAGGTACTCCCAGGGGAGAGAGAGGAGTGGCGCGAGGAGGGGAGTGGGGGGAGCGAGAGGAGAGGAGAGTGGGGAGAGGTAGGAGTCGCGCGGGGAAAGGACGGGAGAGTTGGCGGAGAGGGGAAAAGGAGGAGTGGGGAGAGGGGGAGAGGCGGACGTGGGGCGGAGGATAGAGAGTGGGAGAGGGAGTGGGGGAGGAGAGGGAGAATCGGGCGGGCGAGGAGAGGAGAGTCGGGAGAGAGGACGAGGGAGTCGGAGGTGAGAAGAGGAGAGGAGGCCGAGAACGAGAGAGGGACGAGACATTGTGTCGGATTAGCTCAGCTGTTACATTACTAGATGCAAGGATGAGGCAGAGAGACATCAGTCAAATTAACTTGTTTAGTCAGTGATACAGGTCAGACATTTGGCTCATGACTGAATGAACCCTTCACACTAGGACATCTCCCCCGTATAGTGAAGAACATCAGAGAAGATGTTAAACCAACCACAGAATGAGGAGTTTAAACAAACCACAGAACTAGGAGTGTTTAAACCAACCACAGAATGAGGAGTTTAAACCAACCACAGAACTAGGAGTGTTTAAACCAACCACAGAATGAGGAGTTTAAACCGACCACAGAACTAGGAGTGTTTAAACCAAGCACAGAACTAGGAGTGTTTAAACCAACCACAGAACGAGGGGTGTTTAAACCAACCACAGAACGAGGGGTGTTTAAACCAACCACAGTACTAGGAGTGTTTAAACCAACCACAGAACGAGGGGTGTTTAAACCAACCACAGTACTAGGAGTGTTTAAACCGACCACAGAACTAGGAGTGTTTAAACCAACCACAGAACTAGGAGTGTTTAAACCAACCAAAGAACTAGGAATGTTTAAACCAACCACAGATCTAGGAGTGTTTAAACCAACCACAGAACTAGGAGTGTTTAAACCAACCACAGAACTAGGAGTGTTTAAACCAACCACAGAACGAGGGGTGTTTAAACCAACCACAGAACTAGGAGTGTTTAAACCAACGAACCCAACCACATAAATTAGGGGTGTTTAAACAATTCCACAGAACTACGGAGTGTCTTGACCAATCCACATACACCCGTAGCGGTGGCTTTAAACCCAATCACAGCACTAGGAGTGTTCTAAACCACACCACAATGAGACGAGTTTCAACACACAACACATAATAGGAGGTTTTAATCCAACCACATAACTGGGAGTGTTTTCACAACCATAACTACGGAGGTTAAAACCGCACCCGCACCCAGACACTAGGAGTGTGTTCAAAACCGAAACCACATAACTGGGAGTCGGTTTAAACCAACCACCAGAACTAGGAATGTTTAACACGCAAAGCACAGAGACTACGGAACCTGTTCATAAACCAACCCAGAAACTAGGAATGTCTTAAACCAAACACAGAACTAGGAGTGTTACAACCCCAATCCCCCACGCAACTAAGAGTGTTCAACCAGACCCAGAACTAGAATGCTTAACACCAACCACAGATCTAGGAGTGTTAAACACAACCACAGAACTAGGAGTGTTTAACCCACAACATATCTAGGAGCTGGTTCTAAACCCCAACCACAGAACTAAGAGTGTTTTAAACCATCACAAAAATATACACTCCTGGCTTAATTTTCTTCATACGACAGATGCTCGCACCCCCCAATCCTATACGCCCCACTAAGAGCAGCGACTTCATCGACGCAATCATTCCACTTCATCGTAATCAGGGCATACATAAGTTCCAAAGGAAGCCAAATTACCGTCTAAACACAAATCACAGGCCTTTCCCTCTGGTTACCTGACACTAAGACAACCACGTAGCTTCTTGCTAGCTACACCATCGGCTCTGCTAGCTAACACATACAGCCACTGCCAACTATGCCAAGTATTTAAATACGTGCAATAATTTCATTGAAGATGCAAGCGTATTGCCCCTCGAGTGCGAATGGGAGGACCCTTTTATATAACATGATCAAGTAGCCTAATTGCTAAAGTAGCTGGTTATACCACTCGGTACAAAACTTAGGAACACTGTTCTTTCCATGATGTAGACTGACCAAGGTGAATCGCAGGTGGAGAAGCTACGATACCTTTATGATGTCACCTTGTTAAATCCACTTCAAATGCAGATGTAGAGGAAGGGGAGGAGACAGAATTGTTAAGGGCCTTGGACAATTGAGACATGGATTGTGTATGTGTGGCAATTCGAGGGTGAATGGGGGCAAGACAAAATATTTACGTGACTTGAAACAGGGTAAAGTAGTAGGTGCTAACCGCACTCAGTTTGTGTAAGAGAACTGCAACGCTGCTGGGATGTTTCAACCCTCAACCAGTTTCCCGCCTGTGTGTATCAAGAAGGTCCACACCCAAAAGACATTTACGCCAACTCTGACTATTAACCTGTAGGAACCATTGGAGTCAACAGTGGCCAGGACATCCACTCCGTGACAATGCTCTGCCAGCCCCCCCCCCCGTGTAGGGTCTCATCCACCTCCCGAATTGAGGCTGTCTCCCTCCGAGGCCGCAAAAGCGGTGGGGCGGTGGGTTCTCCAACTCAATTTACCCAAGGTGTCTTATGGCTTTCTGTAAACCTCATCCCCTTCGTGGTGTATATACCCAGTGGGGGAGAACATCCAAGTCATCCTGATACACTCGAAGATTTTGCAGTGTTCCACTTACACGAAGCATGTACAGTCTGTAACTCTTTTCACTCCATAGGTTACAGCCTCAACTGTGAGACGAAGCGTCTAAAAACAATAAATCCCGAAAACTCACATGTATGATTTTTAAGGAATTAATTGTGCATCTTTATTGCATGACACCATAAGTATGTTGATACATCAGAAAAGCAGAGACTTAAATATTGGCCCTACAAGAAACCTTGTTTTGCAATTCACACGAGATCCATACGCTTTCCTGTAGTTCTGTGACAGGTTTGCACACACTGCAAGCAGGGATTTTGGCCACTCCGCTCCATACAGACCTCGCAGATCATTCAGGTTCGGGGTGTCGCCTGGCCAATACGGACTTTCGCTCCCTCCACAAGATTCCTTCTATTCGGGCCTCAGGTCCCTGGACAGAGACTGGCTAGGCACTCCAGGACCTTGAGATCTTCAGTTACGAGCCTCCGGTAGTTGCCCTGGCCTGTGTGGTTTTCGGGGTCGTTGTCATGCTGGAAGACCAGACACGACCAGCCCACATTCAATGGCTCTTACTGAGGGAAGCGAGTATGTTGGTCAACGGATCTCGCGCACGGCTGGGCCCCATCCATACCCCCGCTCAATACGGTGGCAGTCGTCCTGTCCCCTTGCAGAAAAGCACTCCCCAAAGATGATGTGCTTCCAGGCCTCCATGTTCAACGGTTAGGGATGGGTGTTTCTTGGGGTTGTACTCATCTTCTAATCTCCAAACACGCGAGTGGAGTTGTAGAGCAAAAAGCCGTCTATTCTTTGTCTCATCAGACCCAACATGACCCCTTCTTTCTCCCGCGCCCCATCCTCTCTGGAGTACATCCAGATGGTCATTGGCACCCCAACTTCCAACCGGACCCTGGACATGCGCCTGGCTTGAGCAAGACGGGGACCTTTGCCGTCCGCGCTGCACGGATTTTAAGCCTGCGACGGCGTAGTGTGTTACTAAGGCTTGCTCTTATCTTTGAGACTGTCGCGCTCCGCAGCTCCTCTTCAGCGTCATGTGACCCAGGTCCCTGCCGATGTAAGTCTCTGGCGCTGATCCTCACATCCTCCATACATTGATGCCCCCACGTGTGTGAGATCTGTGCATCATGGAGCCCCACGATCCGAGGCGTGATTGACCGTCATCTCCCTTGCAACCTCTCTATTCTTTTAATCATTGTGCCAACAGTTGCTTTCAGACAAGCTGCCTCCGCGGCTATTGGTCCTGTGCCCATGCCCAGGCTTATGTCCAGGTCTACCCAATTTAATCCCTCATGTCCTACACAAGCTACTCGTGGTTTGGCATTGGTCGGAAGAGGTTGGCAGTCTGGTGATTGGAGCTGTGTGGCACAGGTGTCTTTTATCACCAGGTAATCCACGGAGTGTCAACAGGTGGCAGTTAATATCACAGGTTACGCCTGGAGTGGGAGGAACCAGGAGGGTTCTTAAAGACAACTAACAAGGTCTGTCTGACTACGCGGAATCTCTTACTCCGGTTGGTAGGTGATTAAATACTCCAATGTCATTCGCAATAAAATCCCGCAAATTAATCTCTAAAATTCAATAACACGCTAATGTGATTTTCCTTGGATTTTACATCTGTTTTAAGATCTCGTCTCTCACAGTTTCGAAGTGTACTATGATACAAAATCGACAGACCCTCTACATGCTTTGTAAGTAGCGAAAACTGCCAAAACCGGCAGTGTATCAAGTCACGCTTGTTTCTCCCCCGCACTCCCGCTCTACCTCCTGTATACTGAATGAAACAACTGTGTTCATCTTCGGCGCATGTGGCGTGTCCCCTTGCCGCGGACGGTTTAGCAGCTAAACGTAGGCTAATGCGATTGCAGGAGGTTGTACGTAAGCAGGAACATTCCCAGGACATAAGACATATTCTGATATGCGGCACGAGAGCTTTAACATTCTTGGTTATCTAACTCACCTGTCCAATTTCTGTCAGTCATCAACAGGTGCGAACCAGACTACATACTATTGTTGAGGAGAGTGCACCAAATTCGAACGTAAAACGTTATTAACCAAACAACATTAGAAACACATTTGGGCAGTTCCTCTGATACACACATTCTTGAACAGAAATTGCCAATGGTTCATCTGGATCAGTCTACCAACCTTTGCCACATCACAACTGCTGCCACTCAGTTTGGCCAAGAATCTAAATTGCACCTGGGCTGCAATACTAACACTTATGCGCCTTCTCTCTATTCATTCTCAAAGATGATGGTACACAAAAATACAAAAGAACAGTTGTTTTTTCTTATGCAATTACTCCGTTTTTACCAGATCTATTGTGTTAATATTCTAACTAATTCTCTGTGCGTAATTTCCACAAACTTTCAAAGTGTTTCCCTTTCAATGGTAACCCATAGATATGGATAATCCTCTGCTTCACGGTCCCTGAGATCGAGGAGTTAGATTGCGGTCTATCAACTTTTGCGTGAAATTTGGAAAAAAAGGGGCCTAACTACTTATTACAAAAACTCCTCCTTCTGGGCCCCTGGGTTTACAACACTCCTAGTTCTGTGGTTTGGTTCTAGAACACTCTAGTCTCTGTGGTCTGCGGGTCTTAACACCCTAGCTCCCTTCTTGGTGGTTAGTTTAAACCACTCTAGCTTCGTGTGGTCTGGTTTTAAACACACCGTATTTGTGGTTGGTTTAAACACACCCTAGTCCCGTGGTGGTGTTTAAACACTCCCCTAGTCTCTGTCCGTTAGTCTTGGGTGATGTAGTCGAGCCGCTGGATCTGGTTGGTTTCTAGACTGGGCTGATGCTAGTGGGGCTGATCTGGTTGGTTTCCCAGACTGGGTGGATTACGTGGTGCTGATGCTGGTTGTTTCTAGACTGGGGTGATGTAGTGGGCTGATCTGGTTTGCTTTTGACTCGGGGATGTACGTCGGGGCTGATCTGGTTCGCGTTTCTAGACTGGGTGATGTAGTGGGGCTGACTGGCTCTGGCATTGTCTCTACTGGGTGATGTTGGCCGGGCTGGATCTGGTTGGTTTCTCACGACCGGGTGACTGTAGTGGGGCTGACTAGGTTGGTTTCCTAGACTGCGCGTGATGTTAGTCGGGGGCGTGTCCTGGTTTGGGTTTTTTACTGCGGTGATCGTAGTGGGGGCATCGCTGCTGGTTGGTTTTCTGAGCTGCCGCTCGCACTGTATGACGGCTGATCTCGTTTGTTTTCTAGACTGGGTGACCTGTAGTGGGGCTAGCATTCCTGGTTGGTTCTAGACTCGGGTGATGTCGTGGGCTGAATCCCTGTTGGTTTCATAGACTCGGTGATGTAGTCGCGCGGGCGAATCCCGGTTCGGTTTCTCGACTGGGGTGAATGTAGTGGGGCTGATCCGGTTGGTTTTCGACTTGAGTGTCGTAGTGGGGCTGAAGTCCACCGGTCTGGTTTGTTAGACTCGGCGTGACTGTAGTCGGGGGCTGGATCCGTTGGGCGTTCCTAGACTGGGTGACTCTAGTGGGGCTTGATTCATGGTTGGTTCTCTTAGACTGGGTGAATGTAGTGGGGCTGATCCTGGGTTGGTCTTCTCTACTGGCTAGATGTAGATGTGGGCCTTGATCTGGTTGGGTTTTCTCTACTGGGTGTGTTATCGCTAGTGGGGCCAGATCTGGGTTGGGTCTCCTAAGTATCTGGGTGATGTAGTGGTCCGCTGATCTGGTTGCGTTTCCTAGACTGGCGTGATGTCACGTGGCGCTGATCTGGATGTGGTTTCTCATGGTGATAGAGGGCCGTCTGTTGGTCGATGGTAGTGCTGGGGCTGATGCTGGTGCTGTTTCTGAGACTGGGTGATGCTAGTGGGGCTGATCTGCGCTTGGTCTTAGACTGGTGATGAGTGGGCTGAATTCTGGTTGGTTTCTAGACTGGGGTGATGTAGCGGGCTGATCTTGGTTTCTAGACTGGGTGCATGTAGATGGGGCGATCTGGTTGGTTGCGCTAGACTGGGTGAGTTACGTTGGGGTGATCCGGTTGGTTTCTTAGACTGGTGATTGTAGTGGTGGCTGACATCTGGGTTGTGTCTTCTAGACTGTGATGCCAAATAATAACGTGAGGGGCCGGTGATCCGCTCCTGGTTATCATGGACTTGGGGTAGATCGGTACGTGGGCCGACCGTCTCGCGTTTGTTTCTGACTGTGAGTAGGGCTATCCTTGGTTCACTGGGTGGATGTAAGTGGGGGCCAGATCCTGTTGTTGGTTTCGATCTACTGGGCTGATCGTAGGCGGCTGGCATCTGGTTTGGTTTCTATACTGCGGTGCATGTAGTGGGCTGACTCTGCGATTGGTTTTCTATACTCGGGTGATGTAAGTGGCCGTCGCAATGCTGGTTGGTTTCTACTGGGTCGATATGGGCGATGCGTGGTACTTAGCATGGGGCGGCCGACTGCTGTACACACTGAAGTTTGAAGCATGACCTGAGTCCCTGCTGTGATGCTCGGAGTTTTCGCTCCACAATAAAACCCTCATTTCCCCTAATATTGCACTGACTCTCTTGTGGATCCAGGTCCCTCTATGGAAAAGGTTGCCAATTTGTGACGCACCCAGCCGCTGCGTTTTCGCCCCATTAGCATCGCTGTCATGTTCCTGCTTCAATCGCCGCCACTCTCCCAGATCTTAGAGGTGTCAGTAGTTGCTTCTCCAAATAGCACCTTATGCCCCTATATAGTGCCACGCTACTGCGCTGTCGAAGAGTGCTCCGCAATATACTATAGGCCCCACAGTAGTGTACCCCCATTTGGGAAGCGTCGGTGCACGTGAACAGCTCTGCTGGAAATAATCGCAGCCGTTGAAACTCCACACAGAATGATTAAGGGTACGTATATAACTAGGGTGGGTTACATGTGTATACACATCAAGCTCCTGAATCTGTCTGTGTTGTTGACGTGTCTTCTCTGCACATCCATCATGTTGGCCTCGCTGATGAGGAGGAGGAAGGAGACATTGTAACTAGATACGACAGACAAGTTACGTCACCAAATGGCCCACCCTAATTCATGTTCGCACCGTCCTATTCCCTCGGTCCTGCCAAAGTACCTGCCATACGTCGGCCAAGTATGGTTTGCCTCCGTTCCCTATCGGGACCTCGGTCCTAAAGCTGTCGCCCTATTCCCTATTGTCAGGCCACAAGTAGCTCGTCCTACTTTCCTTGGGCTCCGTGTCTAAAGCCTGTAGTTGCCCTATTCCCTACATCGATGGCCCCTGTAGCGGTTTAAAGTGAGTGCCCTATTCCCTACCTGGTCCGTGGTCTAACAGTAGTGCCCTATTCCCTATGTCCGTGTCTGTTCTGTTATCGGTCTCTAGGTCTACGTACTGCCTACTGTCCCTATCGTGTCCCTGTTCTCTGTCTGTCTGTTGTCTGTTGTTCTGTGTGTCCTGTGCTGTCTGTCTGTCTGTCTGTCATGTCGTAGTCTGTCTGTCTTCGTCCTGTCGTTGTCTGCCTGTCTGTCGGTCTGTACTGTCCCAGCCTCGCTCTGTCTGCTCTGTCTGGCTGTCCTGGTCGGTCTAGTCCGTGTCTGCTGCTGTCTCTCTGTCTGGTCTGTCTGCTGTTTGGTTGTCCTGTCCTGTCCTGTCTGTGCTGCTGTCTGTCTACTCTGTCTGTCTGTCTGTCTGTCTTGCGTCTGTCTGTCTGTCTGTCGTCTGTCTTCTGTCTGTCTGTCTGTCTGTCTGTCTTGGTTCTGTCTGTCTGTCTGTCTGTCTGTCTGTCTTGTCTGTTCTCTGTCTGTTGCTGTCTGTTGTCTGTCTGTCTTTGTCTGTCGTCTGCTTCTGGGTCTTCTGTCTGTACTGTCTTCCTGTCTGTCTCGGTCTGTCTGTCTGTCTGTCTGTCTGTCTGTGCTGTCTCTGTCTGTCTGTCTGCTCTGTCTGTCTGTCTGTCCTGTCTTCTGTCTGTCTGTCTGTCTGTCTTCTGTCTGTCTGTTCTGTCTGTTCCTGTCTGTGCTGTCTGTCTGCTGTCTGTCTGGTCTGTCCTGTCTGTCTGGTCTGTCTGTCTGTCTGCGTCTGTCGCTGTCTGCTTCCTGTCTGTCTGTCTTGTTGTCTGGTTGTGCTGTCTGTCTGTCTGTCTGTCTGTCTGTCTGCAGAGTGGAGAGAGGAAATGGTGAGAGGTAATTAATTTCTCTCCACTAATTAGTTGACATCCACAATTATAGCTATTTAAACACACCTCAGTGATTTCTTGACCGGCTTCCACCACCACACTACCACTACACACTACCACCACACCACATACCGACCCACACTACCACCCCACACTACCACCAACACTACCACACACACTACACCACCACACACTACCAGCACCACACATACCACACCCCCCAGCTATGCACAGGCCGGGGTCACCACCACCTACCACCACACACTACCACACCACACACCACACACATACCACAACACTACACCACACACACCAAACACTTACCACCCGACACACTACCACTCACACTACCACCAACCACTACACCACACAACTACACTACCACCACACACTAACCACACAATTACCACACACACTACACCACCACACCACCCAACCACACACTACCACACACCACTCCACCACACACTGTACCGTTACCACAGCCACTACTCACCACCACTCTACCACCACCACACACCAACACCACACTACCACCACACACTTACCCACCACACACTACCACCACACACTCCGCACCACACACATAACCGACAGCCACTACCTACACCACACACTACCACCACACACTACCACCACACACTACCACCACACACTAACCACCACACCACTAACCAAACACATACACCACCACACACACCCACCACCACACACTACCACCACACACTACCACCACACACTACCACCACACAGCTACCACACCATACCCACACCCACACCACCACACAGTACCACCACAACTACCACCACACACTACCACCACACACACACTACCACCATCACTACCACACTACACCACCCACACACACCTACACACCAACACTACCACCACACCACTACCACCACACACTGACCACCACACACTACACCCACACACTACCTACAACAGCCACCACCACACTAGCCCAACACACCAACACACTACCCACCGACACACTACCAACACACACTACCACCACACACTACCTCACACACTACAACACGCAACACTACCACCACACACTACCACCAACACTACCACCACACCCACCCACCACACCTAACACCACACATACCCCACCAACACACTACCACACACACTACCACCGACACACTACGACCAACACTACCACCAACACACTACACCACCCTACCACACCACACTACCACCACACACTACCACCACACACTACCCCACACACTACCACCACACACTACCACCACACACTACACGCACTACACCACCCACACACACTACCACCAACACTACCCACCACAGACCCACACTTACCACCACACACTTACACCCCACCACCACCACACATACCACCAACTACCTACACCAACACACTACCCCCACACACTTACCTACCACCACACACTACACCAAACACTACCCACCACACACTACCCACACACCTATCCACACACAACTACCACCCACAACTAACAAACCACTTACCAACCACATACCACCACACACTACCACCACCACACCTACCACACAACACACTACACACCCACCAACACACTACCACCACACACACTACCACCACCCACACTACCACCACACATACACACACACATACCACCACTACCACTACCACACACACTACCACCACACACTACCAGCCACACACTACCACCACCACACTAACCACCACTACCACCACACATACCCACCTACCACCACACACACTACACCACACACACCTACCACACACACCTACCACCACACACTACCACCACACACACCTACCCACACACCACTACCCACACACACTACACTCACCACACAGACTACTCACACCACACACTACCCACACACTACTACCACCACGCTACACACCTAACACTACCACCACACACACATACCACCACACACACCTACCCAACCACTACACCACACACACACACACATCCACCACCACTACACCCCCATACACCCACCACACACACACCACACTACACACACACTACCAACACAAATACACCACACACACCTCATACAATACCACCACACACACACTACACTACACACCACACTTAACCACCACACACTACACACCACACACACACACCACCACACACACACACACCACACACACCTTCCACCACACATACGAAACTACCACTTCAACACACTACCATACACCACACTACCACCACACACACACTACCACCACACCACATACCACCACAACACGACAATACCAACCACACACTATCACTACACACCACACCACCACACCAGGCATCTACACCCACACACACTACTACCACACACATCTACCACCACACACACACTACACCACACTCACACACTACCACCCCACACACTACCACTACACAGCTACCACTACCATCTACACCACACACACACTATCAGCTACACACACATACCACTACACACACACTACACTACACACACACTACACCACACACACACCCACCACACACCACACTACCACCACACACCCAACACCACACACCACACCACCACACCACAACTACCACCACACACACCACTACACACCAACACTACTACCACCTACACACACACTCCACCACACACACTACTACACCACACACACACTACCACCACACACACCTACACCACAACCCTACCGACCACACACCCTACCACCACAACACACACTACCCCACACACACACTACCACCACATCACACACTACCACCACACAACACTTACCCCACACACACACTAACCACCACACCACCCTAACTACCACCACACACACTACACCCACCACACACACACTACCACCACCACACTACCACACCAACCACAGCACACACTACCACACACACACCACACTACCACCACACACACACGACACCACACCACACTACTACCACACACACTACTACCACACACACGACCAACCACTACTCACCACACACTACCTACACCACACACACACTACCACCACAACTATCACCACACACACACACCACACACACTACTACCACCACACACACTTACCACCAACACACACTACACCACACACACACTAACACACACACATCTACACCACACACACACTACCACCACACACTTACCTACCACAACACACACACTACCACCACACACTACTACCCACCAACACACACTACACCAACACACACTACTACCACCACACACGTACTACCACCACACACACCTACGACCACACACACACACACACCTAACTACCACACACAACTACGTACCACCACACACCATAACCCACATACCTACCACACACCACACTCCACCACACCACACTACCACCACACACACACTACCACCAAACACACTACCACCACACCCACACTACCACCACACACACCCTAACCACCACACACACACTACCCCACACACACACTACCACCACACCACTACACTACCACCACACACACACTACCACCACACACTACTACGCACCAACCACCTACACACCACTACACCACCACACACCACACACTTACCACCACACACACACTAACCACCACACAACACACTACCACCACACACACCTACCACCACACACACTACTACCACCACACACACACTACACACACACATACTACCACCACACACACACTACCACCACACCACAGCTACTACCCCACAACTACTACCACCACACACCACACCCCACCAACTACCACCACACCCACACACCCCCTACTCACCCCACAACCACACCATACTACCACCACCACTACTACCACCACCACTACACCACACCCACACACTAACACCTACTACACCACACACACACTAGCACACCACCACTACCACACCTCACAACCCAACACACACTCACACCTACCGACCGACAAACTACTACTACCACACAATTACACACTATACACACACACACACTACCACCACACACACACTACCACCACACAATCACTTACCACAGACACACACAGCCACCACCACAAACTACACTACCACCACACACACTACTCAACCACACACACTACACTACCACAACACACAACTACCACCACACCACACATACCACACAACACACACTACCCAACCAACATACTACCAACCCACACCCACACACACTACAACACCACAACACACTACCACCACACACACACTACCACACACACACACTACCCACACACCTACTATCACCACACACACTCCACCACATCACACTACCACCAACACACACTACCACACACAACCACACACTAACACACACACACACTACCACACACACACTACCACAATACCCACCACACACACCACACCCCACACATACCGACCACTACCACACACACAATACCCACCACACAACACTACCAACCCCCCAAACCTACCCACCAACTGACCACCACACCACTACCACCACACACACATACCACACACAACCACACCACACAATACCACCCACTCCACACAACACTAACCACCACACACTACTACCACACACCACTACCACCACACACACACTACCACCCACACCACTCTACCACACACTACACATATCTGTACTATAGAGAACACAGGCGTATTAAATTAAAGTGCCCTAATTTCTTTTGAATGTTTTTCTAGTCACTGTAAATAGCTGTTGTTTTGCACGGTTATCATTCCTGTGATGTAGTGCACAGCTAGTCAGATAATTACTGTGTGATATTGCACTGTGAGATTAAGGGTGTTAGTTCATGTATTTAAAAAGCATGGTGTGTGTGTTGTGTGGTGATGGTGTGTGTGTGTGTGTGTGTGTGTGTGTGTGTGTGTGTTGTGTGTGTGGTTGTGTGTGTGTGTGTATTAAACTATGGCGGTTGTTTTGGAAGGTGTCACAGGACAAACCTGAGGCGAGGCCTCTTTAATTCGGAGTTCAAATCAAATCAAATCAACATTTATTGTCACGTGCAATAGTGTTAGCAGATGTTATATCTCTCAGGTGCGTCGGAAACTGTTCCTACATCCAACAATATAATATCTAGCCAATGACAATAAACATAATATAACAAATAATGAATGAAGGACCGACAGATCGAGCTGGTCAGAGTCTGGAATAAAAATATATTATATATATATACAGCGTTTAGAACGTAGCCTTATTGTCCACATGATCTGGTTGTTGAGAATGGGGTGCCATTTAGACGTAAGCCTTAGTCTGTCACATTGAATCTTGGTTGTGAGGAAATGGGTTCGTTTAGGCAGTAGCCCTTAGTCTGTCACATGATCTGGTGGTTGAGGAATGGGGTTCCGTTTACGGACGTAGCCTTGTCTGTCCATGATCTGGTTGTTTGAGGAATGGGGTTCCGTTTAGGACGTTCAGCCTTAGTCTGTCACATGATTCTGGTGTTGAGGAATGGGGTCCCGTTTAGGACGTAGACTAGTCTGTCAGCATGATCTGGTTGTTGAGAAATGGGTTCCGTTTAGACGTAGCCTTAGTCTGTCACACTGATGCTGGTTTTGGAGGAATGGCTTCCATTTAGGACGTAGCCTTAGTCTGTCAGCATGATCTTTGTTAAAAATGCCTCTGGCCTTTAATGCTCTGTGGAAGCCCCTCTTCCTGTTTCTCTCGTCTTCTCTTTTTTTTCTCCTTTTTTCTGGCCCTTTCTCTCTAACCCCTCTCTCTCTTTCTCGTCCTCTCTAC
>NW_019946108.1:33642-34954 GCF_002910315.2 Salvelinus sp. IW2-2015
ACTGGGTGATGTAGTGGGGCTGATCTGGTTGGTTTCTATACTGGGTGATGTAGTGGGGCTGATCTGGTTGGTTTCTCTACTGGGTGATGTAGTGGGGCCGATCTGGTTGGTTTCTAGACTGGYTGATGTAGTGGGGCCGATGCTGTAAAACTGAAGTTTGAAGACTGACTGAGTCCTGCTGTGTTTCTCGAGTTTTCGTCCCAAATAAAACCCTATTCCCRATATAGTGCACTACTTTTGACCAGGTCCCTATGGAAAAGGTTGCCATTTGTGACGCAGCCAGCCTGGTTTTGCCCCATAGCTGCTGTCATGTTAGCCTGTCAATCACTCTCCCAGATTAGAGGTGTCAGTAGTTGCTTTCCAAATAGCACCTTATTCCCTATATAGTGCACTACTGCTGGTCAGAAGGTGTCCAATATATATAGGCAATAGTGTACCATTTGGGAAGCGTCGGAGTGAACAGCTCTGTGGATAGATGCAGTTGAACTCCACAGAATGATTAAGGGTATAACTATAACTAGGGTGTTAATGTGTATACATCAAGCTCCTGAATTGTCTGTGTTGTTGACGTGTCTTTTTGCACATCCATCTGTTGTCTCGCTGACTGAGGAGGAAGGGAGATGTAACTAGATAGACAGACAAGTTACGTCCCAAATGGCACCCTATTCCATATGGTCCTGGTCTAAAGAGGTGCCCTATTACCTATGGGTCCTGGTCTAAAGTAGTGCCCTATTCCCTATGGGTCCTGGTCTAAAGTAGTGCCCTATTCCCTATGGGTCCTGGTCAAAAGTAGTGTCCTATTCCCTATGGGCCCTGGTCTAAAGTAGTGCCCTATTCCCTATAGGCCCTGGTCTAAAGTAGTGCCCTATTCCCTATGGCCCATAGTGTATAGGTTTAGACACTACTTTTGCCAGTGGGCCTCCATAGGAATAATGACGCGGTCACTTTACTTTTGCCAGGTCCCAGGGCACTTTGTTAGACCAGACATAGGATATGCACTACTTTTGACAGTCCAAGGATAGGGCACTATCAGGCAGACTTCATAGGGTAGGCACTACTTTTGACCAGGGCCTCATTAGGGATATCAGGGTGCACTACTTTTGACCAGGTCCATAGGGAATAGGGCACTACTTTGACCAGGGGTCCATAGGGATAGGTCACTACTTTGACCAGGGTCCTATAGGGAATAGGGTGCCACGTTTTGACCAGGGTCCATAGGGAATAGGGCACCTACTTTTGACAGGGCCTAGGAATAGGCACTACTTTTACCAGGGCCATAGGAATAGGGCACTACTTTGACCGGCCCATAGAC
>NW_019946109.1:0-34944 GCF_002910315.2 Salvelinus sp. IW2-2015
GAGAGGATTCCCTCCTCTTCTGTCCGTCTGCCCTGGTTAGCAACTGGGACACTCCTTTCTTCTGTCCGTCTGCCTGGTTAGCACTGGGACACTCCTCTCTTCTGTCCGTCTGCCTGGTTAGCACTGGGACACTCCTCCTTCTGTCTGTCTGCCTGGTTAGCACTGGGACACTCCTCTTCTGTCTTGTCCTGCCTGGTCAGCGCTGGGACACTCTCCTCTTCTGTCTGTCTGCCTGGTCAGCGCTGGGACACTCCTCCTCTTCTGTCTGTCTGCTGTTAGCACTGGGACACTCTCTTCTGTCTGTCTGCCTGGTTAGCACTGGGACACTCCTCTTCTGTCTGTCTGCCTGGTCAGCACTGGACACTCCTCCTCTTCTGTCCGTCTGCCTGGTCAGCGCTGGGACACTCCACCTCTTGTCCGTCTGCCTGGTCAGCGCTGGACACTCCTCCTCTTCTGTCCGTCGCCTGGTCAGCGCTGGGACACTCCTCCTCCTCTTGTCGTCTGCCTGGTCAGCGCTGGACACTCCTCACCTCTTCTGTCCGTCTGCCTGGTCAGCGCTGGGACACTCCTCTTCTGTCCATCTGCCTGGTCAGCGCTGGGACACTCCTCTTCTGTCTGTCTGTCTGCCTGGTCAGCGCTGGGACACTCCTCTTCTTCTGTCCACTGCCTGGTCAGCGCTGGGACACTCCTCTTCTTCTGTCCATCTGCCTGGTCAGCGCTGGGACTCCTCTTCTTCTGTCCATCTGCCTGGTCAGCGCTGGGACACTCGTCCTCTGCCGTCAGCGCTGGACACTCCTCTCCTCTTCTGTCTGCCTGGTCAGCGCTGGGACACTCCTCTCTTCTTCTGTCTGTCTGCCTGGTCAGCGCTGGACACTCCTCTCTTCTGTCCATCTGCCTGGTTAGCGCTGGGACAGCTCCTCTTCTTCTGTCTGTCTGCCTGGTCACGCTGGGACACTCCCCCTTCTCCTGTCCATCTGCCTTGGTCAGCGCTGGACACTCCTCTTTTCTGTCCATCTGCCTGGTCAGCGCTGGGACACTCCTCTTCTTCTGTCTGTCTGCGCTGGTCAGCGCTGGACACTCCTCTCCTCTTCCTTCTTCCCTCCTTCTTCTCCTTCTCTGTCAGTAGCCCACCACCGCTTCTGTCCACGCAGTCTGTCTGTCTGGCGGGGCAGTGTTGGCATCCGCTGGCTATCCTTCTTCCTGTGCCAGTGTAGTCCTCGTCATGCTCCTGGTGTCTGTCTCCATCCAGCCTTCCCTCTTTTTCTTTTTATCCTTTTAGGTTCATTCAGTTCATGCATTTCTCAGTCTACGTTTTAGGGACAGATTGAAGCCTAGATCCTTCCTGTCCCTGCAGTTTGTGTGTGTTTGTCAGGCCATGTGTCACTCACTTTGTCTGTACTGTATTGACTTTCCTGCTGCTAGTACATTGCTCTTGTATTGTAGGCTAGTCTCTCATGTAATATTATCTCCTTTCTTCTTCATTTCATGAACCAATAATCTGCCATTCC
The DNA here is from genome assembly GCF_002910315.2 of Salvelinus sp. IW2-2015. NCBI lineage: Eukaryota > Metazoa > Chordata > Actinopteri > Salmoniformes > Salmonidae > Salvelinus > Salvelinus sp. IW2-2015. The sequence continues at coordinate 1,509 of NW_019946109.1, forward strand.
ATGGCAGGGCATGGTTCCCTGTCAACGATGAATAGATAAGTAAATGGCCGACAGCTAGGTTTTTAACATGTATATGGCAGCTTCTGTCCAGGGCTATGTCCATTAGGCACCAAATTGATAAAAACAGATTGAAACTGGGAGGGACTACCTGGACCCGACCAAATCAGAAATGCTCATTTACATTTTTTTCTGTAGCAAAACAATAAAAAGTTGTGCATAATGAACACAACCCGGGTGGCCTCAGGCAGGCCCAGTGTTTGTCTGTCTGTAGGGGGTGTGCTCCTCTCTGCTGTACCTTTTTACCGTGACCCAAACACACGTTTTATGAACAGGCTGGGATAAGTGGAGCCGTTAATACCCTGGGTAGCTGCCCTCTGTCTGGCTGTAGGGGACAGGCCTTCTGTAAGCCATCTGGTGCCTGGAGTGGATAGGAGAGGCTGCACTAGTTATGACATGCTTCCCAAATGGCCCCCTATTCCCTATATAGTGCACTACTTTTGACCAGGGTGTATAGGGCTATGGTCAAAGTAGTGCACTATATAGGGAATAGGGTGACATTTGGTACATGTCCATGGTCATCACTACACTGTGCTAGGAAGGACGTACCTAGAAGCGCAAATAAAATGTGTAACCTTAACTCTGAATGAGCAACGAATAGGTTAACCCTTGTAGAAATAAATATGCTGCTCTTCTGTTGTGATTGTTCTAGCATGGCTACCTGGTACTGAYCGGGTCCAGGCTAGTGGCCTACAGTCAATTTACCTCCTGAGATTTGCACTGTGGATAAACAGTTTCGATCATAAATGCTCTTGATATCTGCACTCTGGTTTGGCTCGAGCATATTGCACGATGGTCATTGCATTTCTCAGTAGTCCAATGTATTTGACTGTAGGCTCGAGCTATATGTCTGTGTTGCTATAGTTACCCATTGATGCCTGCTCCAAGCCTCCAGTCTGGCAACTATCCTACCTCACTCCCTCACTCMCTCACACMGGCCCAATGGCCACAGCCCATTATTTAGACAGAGATGTCTACGTTGATTCACTCCCTGCTGTGTCTCTGGTGTCCCAGTCCATAGCCAGCCCCTCTCCATGTCTGCCATCAAGGCTGCTTTCCTCAARTCCAGGAAGGAATTAGGAAAAGAGAACTGCTCACATAATAATCCCTCACCACTGCTTTTTTTCTTTCAATAATGTTTCAGAGACGGGCTAAGTATGCCTGCCAGCAAGACTATTATGTGTTCATATTTAGGCTGCATCCCAAATCACACCCTATTCCCTATTTAAAGTGCACAGCTTTTGACCAGGGCACTATGTTAAAAGGAATGCAGTATGTAGGGATAGGGTAGCATTTTGGACTCAGACTTAGTGTGAAAAGGCAGGCTTAGAGTATACTGTTACTGCAGCTAATAGTTTGGGGCAGCAGATTGTTATTGGTGGACCTGGTCTTCATTATGGCCTCTATGTGTTTGTTGATGTCTCCAGGACCATGTATATCATAGTATCACAGTATTGTGCCAGGTGTATTGGCTATAATAGGCCAAGCTAGTAGGCTACATACACCAAGATTGTAGCTAAGCTATGTGCTATGCCCCATTACACCGATGTAGCTAAGCCTATGTGCTAGCCCATACACAGATGTAGCTAAAGCTATGTGCTAGCCCATACACCAGCATGTTAGCTAAGCTTTATGTGCTAGCCCATACACCCGATGTAGCCTAAGCTATGTGCTAGCCCATACACCAGAATGTAAGCTAAGCTATGTGCTAGCTCCCATACACAGAATGTAGCTAGGCTATGTGGCTAGCCCCATAACCAGAATGTAGCTAAGCTATGTGCTAGCCCATAACACCAGATTAACTAGGCTATGTGCTAGCCCCATACACCAGATGTAGCTAAGCTATGTGCCTAGCCCATACACCAGATGTAAACCTAGGCTATGTGCTAGCCGCCATACACCAGATGTAGCTAAGCTATGTGCTAGCGCCATAACACCAATGTAGCTAAGCTATGTGCTAGCCCCATACACCAGATGTAGCTAAAGCTATGTGCTAGGCGCCCATACACCAGATGTAGCTAGGCTATGTGGCTAGCGCTCCATAACACCAAGATGTAGCTTAAAGTATGTGCCTAGCCCCATACACCAGATGTAAGCTAAGCTATGTGCTAGCCCCATCCACCAGATGTAGGCTAAGCTAATTGTGCTAGCCCCATACACCAGATGTAGCTAGGCTATGGTGCCTAGCCCCATACACGCAGATGTAGGCTAAGTATGGTGCTAGCCCCATACACCAGATGTAGCTCAGGCTATGTGCTAGCCCTCATACAGCCAGATGTAGCTAGGCTATGTGCTAGCCCCATACACCAGAAATGTAGCTAGGCTATGTGCTAGCGCCCATACACCAGATGTAGCTTAAGCTATGTGCTAGCCCCATACACCAGATGTAGCTAAGCTATGTGCTAGCCCCATACACCAGATGTAGCTAGGCTATGGTGCTAGCCCCATACACCAGATGTGTATTAGCTTTCTATTATCAAAATCAATTTTTTTTTATTTGTCATATACACATTGGTTAGCAGATGTTAAATGCGAGTGTAGCGAAATGCTTGTTGCTTCTAGTTCCGACAATGGCAGTAATAACCACAAGTAATCTAACCTAACAATTCCACAACTACTACCTTATACACACAAGTGTAAAGGGATAAAGAATATGTACATAAAGATATATGAATGAGGTGGATGTAACAGAACGGCAATAGGGAGATGCAGTAGATGGTATAGAGTACAGTTAATATACATATGAGATGAGTAATGTAGGGTAATATAAACATAAAGTTGGCATAGTTTAAAACAAGTGGCCTAGTGATACAATGTATTACATAAAGATGGAAGATTAGCTACAGCTAATGTCCATCTGTAATCTTCCTATCTATCGCTATACACCTAAAACCCTGGGCATTTAATACATCAAAATGGAGTGGTCCTCTAGTATCAATGGTATAAACCTAAAACCCTGGGCAATTAAACATCAATGGAGTGGTGTCCTAGTATCAATGGCAATAAATAAAACCCTGGGCATTAAACATTATGGAAGTGGTCTCTAGTATCAATGGTCATAAACCTAAAACCCTGGGATTAAAACCATCATGGAGTGGTGTCTAGTATCAGTGGATAAACCTAAAACCCTGGGCCATTAAACATCATGGAGTGGTGTCTAGTATCAATGGCAAATAAACCTAAAACCCTGGCATTAAACATATGGAGTGGTGGTCTAAGTACAATGGTATAACCTAAAACCCTGGGCATTTAAACATCATGGAGTGGTGTCTAGTATCAGCTTTGGTTAACCTAAAACCTGGGCATTAAACATCATGGATAGTGGTGTCCTAGTTATCAAATGGCATAAACCTAAAACCCTGGCATTAAACAATCATGGTAGTGGTCTTTAGTATCAATGGCATAAACCTAAAACCCTTGGGCATTAAACATTATGGAGTGGTCTCTAAGTTATCAGTGGTATAAACCTAAAACCCTGGTTCATTAAACATATGGAGTGGTGTCTAGTATCAATGGCATAACCTAAAACCGCTGGGCATTAAACATCATGGAGTGGTCTCTAGTATCAGTGGTATAAACCTTAAAACCCTGGGCATTAAAACATCATGGAGTGGTGTCCTAGTATCAATGGCATAAACCTAAATAACCCTGGGCATTAACATCATGGAGTGGTCTCTAGTAATCAGTGGTATAAACCTAAAACCCTTGGGCATTAAACATCATGGCGTTGGTCTCTAGTAAATCAGTGGTAATATAACCATAAACACTGGGGCTTAAACATTATGGAGTGGTGTCTAGTATCAAAGTGGCAGTAAACCTAAAACCCTGGGCAATTAAACATCTGGAGTCGTCCTCTAGTATCAAGTGGTTATAAACCAAACCCCTGGGCATTAAACATCATGGAGTGGTCTCTAAATATCAGTGGTATAAACCATACCTGGGCATTAACATCATGGAGTGGTTGTCTAGTATCAGTGGTATAAACCAATAAACCCTGGGCAATTAAACATTCATGGGAGTGGTGTTCTAGTATCAGTGGTATAAACATAACCTGGGCAATTAAAACATCATGGAGTGGTGTCTAGTATAGTGGTAATAAACCTAAAACCCTGGGCATTAAACATCATAGAGTGGTCTCTAAGTATCAGTGGTTATAACCAAATAACACTGGCATTAAACATCATAGAGTGGTGTCCTAGTATCAGTGTATAAACCCTAAAACCCTGGCATTAAACATCAATGGAGTGGTGTCTAGTAATCAATGGCATGAAATCAATAACCCTGGGCATTACATTATGGAGTGGTCTCTTAAGTATCAATGGTTATAAACCTAAAACCCTGGCATTAAACATTATGGAGTGGTCCTCTTAGTATCAATGGCATGAAATCAATAAACCTGGGCATTTAAAATTATGGAGTGGTCTCTTAGGTATCAATGGCATGAAATCAATAAACTGGGCTTAAAACATTATGGAGTGGTCTCTAGTATCATGGCAAGAAATCAATAAACCCTGGGCTATTAACATTATGGAGTGGTGTCTAGTATCAATGGCATGAATCAATAAACGCCTGGGCATTAAAACATATTGGAGTAGTCTCTAAGTATCAATGGCATAAACCTAAAACCCTGGGCATTAAACATCATGGAGTGGTCTCTAGTATGCAATGTATAAACCGAAATAACGCCTGGGCATTAAACATCATGGAGTGGTCTCTAGTATCAATGACATAAACCTAAAACCCCTGGGCATTAACATTATGGAGTGGTCTCTAGTATAGTGGTATAAACCTAAAACCCCTGGGCATTAAAACATCCATGAGTGGGTCTCTAGTACAGTGGTTAAACCTAAACGCCTGGGCTATTAAACATCATGGAGTGGTCTCTAGTATCAATGGCATGAATCAATAAACCCTGGGGCATTAAACATTATGGAAGTGGTCCTCCTAGTATCAATGGCATGAATCATAAAACCTGGGCATTAAAGCATTATGGAGTGGTGTCTAGTAATCAATGGCCTGAATCAATAAAGCCCTGGGCATTAAAACATTATGGAGTGGTCTCTAGTATCAAATGGCCATGAATCAATAACCCCTGGGCATTAAACATTATGGAGTGGTGTCTAGTATCAAATGGCAGAATCAATACCTGGGCATTAAACATCATGGAGTGGTCTCTAGTAATCCAATGGCATGAACCAATAAACCCTGGGCATTAAACATTAATGGAGTGGTGTCTAGTATCAATGGCATGAATCAATAAACCCTGGCAGTTAAACATTATGGAGTGGTGTCTAGTAATCAATGGCATGAATCAATAACCCCTGGGCATTAAACATCATGGAGTGGGCTCTAGTATGCAAGTGGCAATAAACAATAACCCCTGGGCATTAAACATTATGGAGTGGTGTCTGTAGTAATCAATGGGCATGAATCAATAAACCTGGGGCATTAAACCTTATGGAGTGGTGTCTAGTATATCAATGGGCATGAATCAATAACCCCTGGGCATTAAACCTTATGGAGTGGTGTATAGTAATCAATGGCATGATCAAATAAACCCTGGCATTAAACATCATGGAGGTGGTCCTCTAGTATCAATGGTATAAACCTAAAACCCTGGGCATTAAACATCATGGGAGTGGTGGTCTAGGTAATCAATGGCATAAACCATAAACCTGGGCATTACAACATCAAATGAAGTGGTGTCTAGTAATCAATGAATAAACCTAAAACCGCTGGGCATTAAACATCATAGAGTGGTCTCTAAAGTATCAATGGCCTAACCTAATAAACGCCTGGGCATAAAACATCATAGAGTGGTGTCTAGTATCAATGGTATAAACCATAAACACTGGGCATTAAAAAACTCATGACAGAACAGAGAATACAGGACATACTCCAATCTGGGCAACGCAGGTGCCATAGGTCTAGCCTGATCACAGATTCTTTTTTGTGCTCCTGCCAACTCCATTGCTGTTTGGCCATGACAATGAATGACAAGGATTTGGCATGACGGCACAAACCGACTGGCACTCAGGCTAGCATGGGTCAGATTGCGAACAGATGCTTTCAAAGGGCTTCCTCGCCTTTCCATTCCTCCCATCCCCTCATTCGCCTTCTCCTTCCCTCCATTCAGTGGACCTGAATGCCCAGATGGCTCCACCCTGGTTAAATGATGTCATGGCTTTCTTTATTGGGTTGGGATTAAATGATTCCCACTGGCAAAGATCGTATTTATTGGCATCTGCTGTGGGACCTTGATGGAGAGGGCTAAAACAGTACTCAGAAGCTTTGCTGGGACAGAATGGGGCAAGCTGGTGTGTGTGTGGTGTGTGTGGTGTGTGTGTGTTGTTGTGTGTGTGTGTGGTGTGGTGTGTGTGTGTGTGGTGTGTGTGTGTGTGTGTGTGTGTGTGTGTGTGTGTGTGTGTGGTGTGTGTGTGGTGTGTGTGTGTGTGTGTGTGTGTGTTGTGTGTGTGTGTTGTAATCACACATCTGCTGGCTGGCCTGGTTGCTTGCTGTAGGCCAATGCTAGTGAAGAGGACGTGTCAAGCGACGTGAACCGGTGGGTGATGGATCAACATCCCTCTGTTTACTCTGGGGAGACGTCCCTGTCCGGGAGCAGACCTGCTCTGTCACTGAGGGTGGAGTGGGACTGGTGTATGTGATGGTAGATGGATGGCTGTGTGTGTGTGTGTGTGTGTGTGTGGTGTGTGTGGTGTGTGGTTGTTGTGTGTGGTGTGTTGTGTGTGTGTGTGTGTGGTGGTGGTGCTGGGGATGGCAGGTTACTGGATAGTGAAGGATATGTTCTGACAGGTGAGCACAGGGAAGGGGGTATGCCATTTTTGGATGTGTTCATCCCCCTGTAGCTCAGTCAGTAGAGCATGGTGGCTTACAACACCAGGGTTGTGGGGTTCGATTCCCGACAGGGGACCAGGATGATAAAGATGTTATCACTACTTTACTGTAACGTTGCCTCTGGATAAGAGCATCTGCTAATGACTAAAAACATCAAATGGTGTGTGTTTGTTGCTAGTACTGGCTCAGTGCCACTCAATCTCAGTAGCCGGAACCAAACACACATGTCCAGAACCTGACTTTATCTTGCATGACTCATGCTCGGTTTTGGAACCGCTTCCATAGAACAGCTTTGTTTGGGAATGTCTCAAATTCTTTTTTTGAGAGAGACCATTGTTTGGGAAAAGTAGTCCTGCTTTATTCAGCACAAGTTCCAAATTTTCCGTTTCCACAAAACATACTTTGGCAGTTGCACTTTGGAATGCTTCTAATTGGATGCCTGTTCTTGTTGGGGGGCAAGGGTGAAAGTTAAATGCCGGTATGGTCCGGTAACAAGCTTCCGGCCAAAATAAATAGTGGAGGGTAATGCGTCGTACCCGGTAAACATGAGGCCTACCACAAATAATTAAAACAAAGAAGCCAAGAAAACTAGGCCAATTACACATTAATTTACTTTACCGCATGGTCAAGCTGCATGGAAATGAGAAAAGTTCGTTGAACGGGCGGCATACCTCCAAATTGGCGTTGTGGTTCGACAAGACACAACATTTAGGACAAGGTGGAGATGGTGGCCGAGATGGCACTCTGTCAGCCTACAGCAGTGGATCCATCAATCTCAAGACTACAAGTTATCGTGGTCCTAACGACCATACTGAATCTCATTACAACTTTTAGGTTTTTTTGAAACTGTCCCTCTTTCCATCATCAATTGCGGGTGAACCAGAGGTGGCCCCGTGGGTCAGAGTGGTGTGCACAGAGGTGGCCCCGTGGGTCCCAGAGTGGGGTTGTGCACCAGAGGTGGCCCGTGGGTCCAGAGTGGTGTGCACCAAGAGGTGGCCCCCGTGGGTCCCAGAGTGGGGTGTGCACAGAGGTGGCCCCAGTGGGTCCCCAGAGTGGGTGTGCACCAGAGGTGGCCCCGTGGGTTCCAGAGTGGTGTGGCACCGAGTGGCACGCGTGGGTCCCAGAGTGGTGGTGCACGCAGAGGTGGCAAACCGTGGGGCTCCCCCAGAGTGGTGTGCACGCAGAGTGGCAACCGTGGGCCCCAGAGTGGTGTGCACCAGAGGTGGCACCATGGGTCCCAGAGTGTGTGCACCAGAGGTGGCAACCATGGGTCCCCAGAGTTGTGTGCACCAGAAGGTGGGCACCCGTGGCCCCAGAGTGGTGTGCCCATTTTTCTTTCTCTAGATGGTAACCAGGTAAGCTCCTGGACCTGGTTGTAGCAGAGATCTTAAGGTTGCTTCTATGGCTGTGTCAAGTGACTGAGGCAGTCGTGCTAGTTGAAGCCTGCATAGAGTTGAGCCTGCTTATAGAAGTTGAGCTGCTATAAAGTTTGGCCCCAGGTGTATTAGATTTACTGGATGAAGGCAACAGCCCTGAACTGGTCAAACGGTCCAATAGCTCAAGGTCATCTCGCCTGCTTACTCCTTCTGCGTGCAGGCACAAACTGCAGGGGTAGTGTGTGTGTGTGTGTGTGTGTGTGTGTGTGTGTGTGTTGTGTGTGTGTGTGGTGTGTGTGTGTGTGTGCACGCACTACTTGAATGGCTTCTCCTCGCTCACAGGGGTCAGGGTTGTCTGGTTGTGTGGCAGTAAAGCTGTCTGTCTGGGCTGCTCCACCTACACAACAACAGCCTTCTCTCCCCTCTCCATCCCCCTCTCCTCTCCTCTTCTTGACCACCACAGCTTCCCCTCCCAACTCTCCTCTCCTCTTCGTGACACCACAGCTTCTCCTCCCCTCTCCATCCCCTCTCCTCTCCTCATCTGACACCACACCACAGCTTCTCCTCTCCCTCTCCTCTTCTGACACCCAACAGCTTCTTGCCTCCCCTCTCCATCCCCCTCTCCCTCTTCCTCTTCTGACACCACAGCTTCTCCTCCCCTCCAATCCCACCCCCTCTCCTCTCCTTTTTTGACACACAGCTTCTCCTCCCCCTACATCCCCCTAATCCTCTCCTCTTCTGAACACCACAGCTTCTCCTCCCCCTCCATCCCCTCTACTCTCCTCTTCTGACAACACACCAACAGCTTCTCCTCCCCCTCCATCCCGCTCTCCTCTTCTGACCACACACCACATCTGGCTTTCTCCTCCCCTCCATCCCCTCTCCTCTCTGACACCACACCACAGCTTCTCCTCTGCTGCCACCCCCTTCACCTCTTCTGACAACACACGCACAGCTTTCTCCTCCCCCCTCCATCCCCCTCTCCTCTTCTGAACACCAAACACCACAGCTTCTCCTCCCTCATCCCCCTCTCCTCTTTCTTGACACCACAAGCTTCTCCTCCCCTCCATCACCCCTCTCCTCTTCTGACACAACCACACTTCTCCTCCTGCTCCATCCCCCTGCTGCCTCTTCTGACAACACAGGACCACAGCTTCTCCTCACCGCCTCCATCCCCCTCTCCTGCTTCTCTGACACCACGCCACAGCTTCTCCTCCCCTCATCCCCCTCTCCTCTTCTGACACACAGCTTTCTCCTCCCCTCCAATCCCCTCTCTCCTCTCCTCATCTAACACCACAGCTTCTCCTCCCCTCTTTCAATCCTCCTCTCCTCTTGAAGCTAGTGATGCACGATATGACATTTTTGGCTAATATCCGATATTTTCCTTGCCAAAAAAATAACGATACAGAATTTTAAGAATTTTAAGCATTTAAACATTTAATTCGCCAGTGTGGGCCAGTAAAAAACATCGCACCTCATCGGGGAAAGGGGCCATCCTTCACTAGAACTAGTCAGCACTAACATTCGCACGCTAGCTGCTAGCTACACTGGTTAGCTTAGCATTGAAGAAGTTCAGAATGGGGCATGCGCACTCCACTTGTTATGTGATAGAATCAGTGGACATAGAATTTAGGAATAGAATACGAATACTAACACTGAATCAAAAATATAAATCAACATGTAAAGTGTTTTTTGTCCGCATGTTTCATGAGCCTGAAAAAAAAAGATCCCAGATATTTTCCAACGCACAGAAAGCTTATCTCAAAATTGCGCAACATTTGTTTACAAAGCCCCTGTCAGTTTTTGTTGAGCAGGCGTTATCACATGCCATTGACAGAGGGGTATCACTGGCTGCAGCTCCAAGTTTTGATGAGTTCAATTTCTCCCACTCAGTTGTTGAAATGGATCTAGCTAGTGTGTTCATGTTTCAAAAACATGTTCTCACATGCCAGTTGAAATGGCAGCAGCGGTATGACAACCAGCCAATGTTCAATGAGCATGCAATACGACTTTCCTCAGTAAGCAAATCCTCATCGACCCCACTGTGCTGTCAGACTCGGCATGCTCATGGGGCCTGATATCGCTGGTCCAAAATGTCAGTAGTAAAGCTAATAGCAGTGACGCATTACTGTGTAACTCCGGTAGGGAAACATCTGGAAAAATAGTATTTCTTTTTAAATAGTTAAAAAAGTGTAACCGGTGCTCGACCAGTCAGCGAAAGGCCAACATCACCCACGACGGAGAACAGTTTAGATGTCAAAGGGCAATGAATTCCATTAAATCTTGGCGTTAAGGATTCTGTCTTTGCGTTGCTCGCTGAAGTTTCCTTAAACTCCTTTCAAATGACTGCTTCGGCAACAACATCGCTATGGGAGAAACCCACGTCGCTGGACCAGGCGGACTGGCAAAAAGTGCTCTTCACTGACAGAGGCGGCGTTTTGTCTCACCCAGGTGATGGTCCGGATTCGTGTTTTATAGTCGAAGGAATGGAGCGTTACACCGAGGCCTGTACTCTGAGCGGGATGGTTTGGAGGGCGGAGGGTCCGTCATGGTCTTGGGGCGGTGTGACACAGCATCAATCGGACTGAGCTTGTTGTCATTGGCAGGCAAATCTCAATGCTTACTACTGGATCCTCCCTCATGTGGTACCCTTCCTCAGGCTCATCCGCTGGAACATTACCTTCCAGCATGACAATGCAACCAGCGCACGAATACTGCTCGTTCTGTGCGTGATTCCTGCAAGAACAGAAATGTCATGTTCTGCATGGCCAGCGAAGAGCCCCGGAATCGCAATCCCATTGAGCACAGTTGGGACTGTTGGATCGGAGGGTGAGGTTCTAGGGCCTTCGCTCACAGAATGTCCAGGACTTGCAGGTGCTTGGTTGGGATAGAGTGGGGTAACATCTCACAGAAAGAACTGGCAAAATCTGGTGCAGTCATGAGGAAGGAGATGCACTGCATACTTAGTAATGCTGGTGTGGCCACACAGCTGCAATTGACCCCCCCCCCTTTGTTCAGGGACACCCTTTTCCATTTCTGTTAGTCACATGTCCTGTGGACTTGTTCAGTTTATGTCTCAGTTGTTGATCTCATTGTTCATACACATATTTACACTGTTAAGTTTGCTGAAAATACCGCAGTTTGAACAGTGAGAGGACGTTTCTTTTTTGCTTAGATATATACAGGTGGGGGACAAGTATTTGATGACACTGCCGATTTTGCAGGTTTTCCTAACTTTACAAAGCATGTAGAGTCTGTAATTTTTTATCATAGGTACACTTGCAACTGTGAGAGACGGAATCTAAAACAAAAATCCAGAAAATCACATTGTATGATTTTTAGTAATTAATTTTGCATTTTATTTGCATGACATAAGTAATTTGAAATACATCAGAAAAAACAGCGAACTTAATATTTGGTACAGAAACCTTTGTTTGCAATTACAGAGATCATACGTTTCCTGTAGTTCTTGACCAGGTTTTGCACACACTGCAGCAGGGATTTTGGCCCACTCCTCCATACAGACTTCTCCAGATCTTCAGGTTTCGGCTGTCCGCTGGGCACGACTTTCAGCTTCCCTCCAAAAGATATCTATTGGGTTTCAGGTCTGGAGACTGGCTAGGCACTCCAAGACCTTGAGAATGGCTTTCTTACAGAGCCAGCTCCTTCGTTGCCCTGGCTGTGTGTTTCGGAGTCGTTGGTTTGCTGGAAAAGACCAGACCACGACCCATCTCAATGCTCTATCTGAGGGAAGGAGGTTTGTTGGCCAGATCTCGCGATACATGGGGCCCCCATCCATCCTCCCTCAATACGGTGCAGTCGTCCTGTCCCCTTTGCAGAAAAGCATCCCCAAAGAATGATGTTTCACCTCCATGCCTTCACGGTTGGGAGGGTGTTCTTAGAGTTGTATACTCCATCCTTCTTCTTCCTCAAACACGAGCGAGTGAGTTTACGACCAAAAAGCTCTATTTTTTGTCTCAATCCAGACCACATGACCTTTCTCCGCATTCCTCCTCTGGATCATCCCAGATGGTCATTGGCAAACTTCAGAACGGGCCCTGGACAGGCGCTGGCTTGAAGCAGGGAGGGACCTTGCGTGCGCTTGCAGATTTAATCCCATGGACGGCGTAGTGTTGTTACTATGGTTTTCTTTGAGACTGTGGTCCGCAAGCTTCTCTTTCAGGTCATTGACCAGTCCTGCCGTGTTAGTTCTTTGGGCTGATCCCGGTCACCTTCTCATGATCATTGATGGCCCACGAGGTGAGATCTGCATGGAGGCCCCAGACCGAGGGGGGATTGACCGTCACTTTCAACTTCTTCCATTTTCTAATAATTGGCGCCAACAGTTTGTTGCCTTCCTCACATAGCTGCTTGCCTATTGTCCTGTAGCCATCCCACGCCTTGTGCAGGTCCACAATTTTTATCCCTGATTTCCTTACACAGCTCTCTGGTCCTTGGCCATTGGTGGAGAGGTTGGAGTCCGTTTATTGAGTTGGTGTGGAAAACCAAGGTGTCTTTTATTAGCAGGGGGTGGGGAGGTAACGAGTTCAACAGGTACAAGGTTAATACAGGTAATGAGTGGAGAACAGGAGGGCTTCTAAGAAAAACTAACAGGTCTGTGGAGCCGGAATTCTTAACTGGTTGGTAGGTGATCAAATACTTATGTCATGCAATAAAATGCAAATTAATTTCGCTTGAAAAATCCATACAATGTGATTTCCTGGATTTTTGTTTTAGATTCCGTCTCTCACAGTTGAAGTGTATATGATAAAAATCTACAGACCTCTACATGCTTTGTTAAGTAGGAAAACCTGCAAAATCGGCAGTGTATCAATACTTGTTTCTCCCCACTGTATATTATTTTTTTACAAAAACATCTAAGGAGGTTTGGAAATTGAAGCAGACAACTACATTGGATGGAAGCTACAATCTATCTGCCAATATTAAAATCTGATCTACCCCCTAAAGAAAAGAGCACTCCTCTCCTGTCTGCCCCAACTACTTCTCACCGGAAAGGCACAAGTTTCACTTTCTTTCCTCTAGTCCGTTCAAACACCAATTGATGTGTAATAAAATGCGACCAAATGTATGTTTGTTTTCTAATACTCTAACAATAACATATATCGATGTACTCTAACAACACACAACGTTTATGTGAGTTTTTTTCCCTCCAAATAATGGGATTTCCCCCCTGAATTTAGAGTATGTCAAGGAAATTATTGACTTTCCCTTTAAATAAGTTTGTCTTCTTGTAAAGAGATGTCATTTTCTTTCAAAGGTACGTAGAAACAGTAGCCCTGTGACGCCAGATCACAGCTCTAGTAATCCTCAGTAAGAGTCCCAACGCTATAGACCTCACCTGACGGCCACAGTCCCTCCTGCCACACACCACATCACAACAGCACACCACACACATCACACACACACACACACACACACACACACAACACACCCCCCCCCATCCCACCTTTCTGATTGACCTATAGTACCCTGTTTGGGTTACTCTAGGAGGAAGGAGTAGGTAGGTAGCCCTAGCCTTTAACCCCATGGCTCCAGACACCCTGTTCTCCTCTGGCCTCCCTGGCCTGCCCCTGGCTGGGGGGTTAATTATTTCAAACCATGTCCTTATCCACTGAGTTGGTCCCCTTCTCTTTCTCCATGGTGACCACCACTGGACTGAGGATCGTGTTCTAGAATGGCACCATATACCCGCTTTCCTAGGTCACTACTTTTGACCAAGGCCCATAAGAAGTTAGTGCAATTCTATAGGGTGCCATTTTAGAATGCCATTCTCAGTCCCCTCTTTCGTTCTCCTCAAGGCTCCTTGTGATAAAGATACTACTATTACTGCGCTACTAATTACTGAGTATGCTATTACTGCTACTACTATTACTGCACTATACTCGCTACTATTACTGCCTACTATTAACTGCTACTATTACTTAGTACTGCTGTTACTGCTACTATTACTAGTACTCACTATACTTGCTACTATTACTTAGTACTTACTATTACTGCTACTATTACTAGTACTACTAATTACTTAGCGCCTAATTACTAAGTACTGCTATTACTGGCTGCTACTATTACTGCCAGTGCTATTAACTGCCAAAGTGCTATTACTGCTACTATTACTGCCAGTGCTATTACTGCAGTGCTAATTTACTGCACCTAAATTACTGCCAGTGCTGATTACGCAGTGCTATTACTGCCAGTTGCTTATTACCGCCAGTGCTATTACTGCCAGTGCTATTACTTGCCAGTGCTATTACTGCTACTATACTGCCAGTGCTATTACTAGACAGTGCTATTACTGACAGTGGCTATTACTTACTAACTATACTGCCAGTGCATTACTACTACTATTACTGACAGTGCTTACATTAACTGACAGTGCTATTACTACTACTATTACTGCCAGTGCTATTACTACTATTATTACTGGCCCAGTGGCCCTATTACTAACTACTATTACTGCTACTATTAACTGCCAGTGCATTACTAACTACTTATTACTGGCAGTGGCTATTACTACTACTAATTACTGCCAGTGCTAGTTACTACTACTAATTGACTACTAACTATTAACTGCCAGTGGTATTACTACTACTATTACTGCCAGTGGTTGATTACTGCACTACTTTACTGCTATCCCCCCCCTCTACTTTAATAATCATTTACAATTCTGTAAAATGTTTATAGCTTATTGCGGATTTTAATCAAGGCATTTAGGCTATGTATGTGTTCACCCTGTGTGCGTGCGATGTATGTGGAGGATATGTGGCTGTGCCCTCGTGCCACGGTTAATACCTTAATTGCCCCCGAGGGGAATTGATTAAGTCCATTGAATTAAATGTAAATTGTACTTCCAAGTAATTAGGGGCAAGTACACAAAAGCACAAATGGCAAACAACATGCAAGCAGTTAACCGCGTCTCGATTCCGCGGCTTGAGCCCCGTCCAGGCCATTACTCAGGATATACTTGCAGGAGTCTGAAGAGAGCGGAGGACGTGTGTTCACCCATGTCCTTCCAACCTATTGACGATATTTCCTGTCTATTATAATGATGTTGTGATAATGTACATTGCATGTTGTATGGGGTCTGACACCACGTGGGTTATAAAGGACGACTGTAAATGCGGGCTTGTACAAGGTTCGAGCGTTTGGACCGTTGACTGTTAAGGGAAAATAAATACAAAATACAATTAAAATCCCAAAAAGGTCATCCATTGTTTCCAAAACACTGAAAGGTGAGGAAGCAAACGCAGCTTTCAGATGCTGCTTGGTGAAGTCAGCCTATCGGCTCCAGGCGGGGGATAGAAACAGAATATGCAGTGTGTGTATAGGTCTTGAGCGTTTGAGGTGTCGTTGTAAGCCCAACAGTGAAGTCACAGAAAATGTATTAATTGAAGATGAAGCCTTAGCAACATAACTCATAGTAACTAACTAGGAACTAACAGTAACACACTTCATGAAGGTGACCCTTTTGAACGTCTTGTCATGGGATGTACTGCTCACACTCAATAGATTTGCACATATGATAAATCAGTGTGAAGTGTTGAGCGTTCCCATAACGACCTGTTCCAGTCCCTGTCCTGGACGTGTGAAGGTTAGTGGCAAGATGATTCTGAGAAATGTTCTAAGTATACTAAGAAACTGATCAGTTTCCCCTAATGGTTAAAGTTGGTTTGGTCGGAAGGAAGCTGACCTAGATCTGTATTGTATGGAAACTTTCCCTGGGGCGCCCACATTGATGAATGAGGTCACCGTATTTGTCTACTATAGACAACCTAAAGTCCTCGTCGCCATAAACGATGTTTGTGTGGAAACGGTTGATGATCCTTAAATTAGATTATGTAGGATATTCAACGTTTCCATTCACAAAACATGTTTATGGCGACGAAGGACTTAGGTATGTCTATAGGACCACAACGTGACCTCATTCAATCAATGTGGGCGCCCCAGGGTGAAGTTTCCATACATACAGATACTAGGATCAGCTTCCCGTTCGACCAAACCCAACTTTAACCATTAGGGGGAAACTGGATCAGTTTCTAGGGGCAACGTTAATGCACATTCTAGAATCATCTCGACTAACCTTCACACGTCCGACAGACTGACAGGTCCGTTATGGGACGCTCAACACTTCACAAACTGATTGAATCATATGTGCAAGTCTTATTAATTGAGCAGAATACATCCCATGACAAGACGTTCAAAGCGTCACCTTCATGAAGTGTTTACATGTTAAGTTCCTAGTTAGTTACTATGAGTTATGTTGCTATAGGCTCATCTTCAATTAATAATTTTCTGTGACTTCACTGTTGGGCTACAAACGAGCACCTCAAACCTCAAGACCTTATACACCACTGATATTTCTGCTTTCGAGTCCCCCGCCTGGAGCCGATAGGCTGACTTCACCAATGCAGATATGAAAGCTGGTTTGCTACCTCACCTTTCAGGTGTGTTTGGAAAAATGATGACCCTTTTTGGGATTTAATTGTATTTATTTATTTTACCCTTAACATCAACGGTTCACACGTCGAACTTGTACAGCCCGCATACAGTGTCCTTTATAACCACGGTGGTTGTCAGACCCCATAAACATGGCATTGTACAATATCAACAACATCATAAATTATAGGACAGGAAGTATCTCATTAGGTTGGATAGACTGGTGAACCACGTCCTCCGCTTCCTCTCAGACTCCTGCAGACTAATCCTGAGTAATGGCGCTGGACGGGGCTCAGACGCTGAATCGAGACGCGGTTAAACTGCTCTGCATGTTGTTTGCCATTTGTGTGCTTTTTGTGTCTTGCCCCCTAATTACTGAAGACAATTACATTTTAATTCAATGGACTTAATCAATCCCTCGGGGCAATTTAAGGTTTAACCGTGGCACGAGGGCCACAGCCACATATCCTCCACATACATCGCACGCAACACAGGGTGAACACATACATTAAGCCTAAATCCCTTGATAATCCGCAAAAGCTTAAACATTTTTACAGAATTTAAATGTTATAGAAGTAGAGGTAGCAGTAAAGAAGTAGGCAGTATACCAACTGGGCAGTAATTAGTAGTAGTAATACCACTGGGCAGTAATAGTAGTAGTAATAGTAGTTAGTAATAGCACTGGCAGTAATAGTAGTAGTAAAGAACTGAGTAATAGTATCAATACATGCAATAATATAGAGTAATAGCATGAGTAGTAATAGCACTGAGTAAATTATGTATAGACTGGCAGTAATAAGTATAAGGGCATAAGTGTAATAGCAGCTGTCAGTAATAGCACTGTCAGTAATAGTAGTAGTAATAGCATGCAGTAAATGTAGTAGTAATAGCACTGTCAGTAATAGCACTTGTCAGTAATAGCACTGGCAGTAATAAGTAGCAGTTATAGCACTGGCATAAATAGCACTGGCAGTAATAGCACTGGCAGTAATCACTATAAGCACTGGTATTGCATGCGTAATAGCTAGCAGTAAATAGCACTGGCAGTAATAGTCATGCAGTAATAGATGGCAGTAATAGCATGGCAGTAATAGTGCAGTAGCCTGGCAGTAATAGCTGGAGGTCAGCAGTAACTAGCTAGTACTTAGTAAATAGTGCAGTAATAGTATACTAGTAATAGTAGCAGTAATCAGTAGTACTAGTTAATAGTAGCAGTAATAGTAAGACTAGTAATAGTAGCAGTAACAGCAGTACTAGTTAAGTAGCAGTAATAGTAGCGTAATAGTAGCAGTAATAGTAGGCAGTATAATAGTAGTCGAGTAATAGCACGTACTAGTAATCGTAAGCAGTAATAAGTTAAGTATCTTTATCACAAGAGGCCTTGAGAGAACGAAAGAGGGACTGAGAATGCATTCTAAAATGGCACCCTATAGAATGCACGTACTTCTATGGGCCTTGGTCAAAAAGTAGTGACCTAGAAAGGCTATAACTGGTGCCATTTAGAGACACGATCTCAGTCCAGTGGGTGGGTCAACCATGGGAACAGAGAGGACCACTCGTGGATTAAAGGACATGGTTGAATATATACCCCCAGCCAGG
Source organism: Salvelinus sp. IW2-2015 (assembly GCF_002910315.2). Classification (NCBI taxonomy): domain Eukaryota; kingdom Metazoa; phylum Chordata; class Actinopteri; order Salmoniformes; family Salmonidae; genus Salvelinus; species Salvelinus sp. IW2-2015. The sequence goes on from NW_019946109.1 coordinate 19,850, forward strand.
GGCAGGCCAGGAGGCCAGAGGAGAACAGGGTGTCTGGAGGTCCATGGGGTACAGCTAGGCTTACCTACCTACATCCTTCCTCCTAGAGTAAACCACAGGGACTTAGGAATCAATCAGAGGTGGGATGGTGGGAGGGGTGTGTGTGTGTGTGTGTGTGTGTGTGGTGTGTGTGTGTGTGTGTGTGGTGTGTGTGTGTGTGTGTGTGGAGGAGACTGTGCCGTCAGCTGAGTTCTTACGTGGGACTCTTTACTGAGGATTACTAGAGCTGGGATCTGGGTCACAGCTACTGTTTCTACGTACCTGAAGAATGACATCTCTGTACAAGAGAAGACAACTTATTTAAAGGAAAGTCAACTATTTCCTTGAACATACTCCTAAATTCAGAGGGGAATCCATATTTGGAGGGAAAACTCATCATAAACGTTTAGTGTTTTAAGAGTACATGATTAGTTATTGAGAGTAGTAGAAACAAAACATTACATTTTGTCGCATTTTAATTACACATCAATTGGTGTTTGACGACTAGAGGAAAGAAGTGAATTGTGCCTTTCGCTGTGAGAAGTAGCTGGGAGACAGGAGGAGAGGTGCTCTTTCTTAGGGGGTAGATCAGATTTAATATTGCAGATAGATTGTAGCTTCCATCAATGTAGTTTGTCTGCTTCATTTCCAAACCTCCTTAGATTTTTTGTAAATAAATAATATACAGTGGGGAGAACAGTATTTGATACACACTGCCGATTTTGCAGGTTTTCCTACTTACAAGCATGTAGAGGTCTGTTAACTTTTATCATAGGTACACCTTCAACTGTGAGAGACGGAATCTAAAACAAAAATCAGGAAATCACATTGTATGATTTTTAAGGAAATTATTTTGCATTTTTTGCAATGACATAAGTATTTGATCACCTACCAACCAGTAAGAATCCGGCTCTCACAGACCCTGTTAGTTTTTCTTTAAAAGCCCTCCTGTTCTCCACTTCATTACTGTATTAACTGTACTGTTTTGAACTCGTTACCTGTATAAAGAGACACTGCACACACTCAATCAAACAGACTCCAACCTCTCCACAATGGCCAAGACCAGATTGAGCTGTGTAGGACATCAGGGATAAAATTGTAGACCTGCACAAGGCTGGGATGGGACTTACAGGACATAGGCAAGCAGCTTGTGAGAAGGCAACAAACTGGTTGGCGCAATTATTAGAAAATGGAAGAAGTTGAATGTTGACGGTCCAATCCCCTCTGTCTGGGGCTTCCATGCAAGATCTTCACCTCGTGGGGCATCAATGATCATGAGGAGGTGAGGGTCAGCCCAGAACCTACACGGCAGGACTGGTCAAGACCTGAAGAGAAGCTGGGACCCCAGTTTTCTCAAAGAAAACCCATTAGTAAACACACTAGCCGTCATGGATTAAATCCTGCAAGCGCACGCAAGGCCCCATGCTAAAGCCAGCGCTATGTCCAGAGCCCGTTGAAGTTTGCCAATGACCATCTGGATGATCCAGAGGAGGAATGGAGAAGGTCTGTGTCTCTGATGAGACAAAATAGAGCTTTTTGGTCTAAACTACCACTCGCCGTGTTTGGAGAAGAAGAAGGATGAGAGTAGCAACTCTTAAAGAACACCATCCGCAACCGTTGAAGCAGGAGGTTGGAAACATCATCTTTTGGGATGCTTTTCTGCAAAGGGGACAGGACACTGCACCGTTATTGAGGGGAAGAGATGGATGGGCCAATGTATCGCAGAGATCTTGGCCCACAACCTCCTTCCCTCAGTAAGAGCATTGAAGATGGGTCGTGGCTGGGTCTTCCAGCAAGACAACGCCCGAAACACCACTAGCCAGGGCAACTAAGGATGGCTCTGCTAAAGAAGCATCTCAAAGGTCTTGTAGTGGCTAGCCAGTCTCCAGACTGAACCCAATGAATATCTTTGGAGGGAGCTGAAAGTCCGGTATTGCCCAGCGACAGGCCCGAAACCTGAAGGATCTGGAGAAGGTCTGTATGGAGGAGTGGGCCCCAAAATCCTGCCTGCAGTTGTTGCAAACCTGGTCAAGAACTACAGGAAAACGTATGAATCTCTGTAATTGCAAAACAGTTTCTGCTTACCAAATATTAAGTTTTCTGCTTTTCTGATGTATCAAATACTTATGTCATGCAATAAAATGCAAACTTAATTACTTAAAAATCATACAATGTGATTTTCTGGATTTTTGTTTTAGATTCCGTCTCTTCACAGTTGAAGTGTACCTATGATAAAAAATTACAGACCTCTACATGCTTTGTAAGTAGAAGAACCTGCAAAAATCGGCAGGTGTATCAAATACTTGTTCTCCCCACTGTATATAGTCTAAGCAAAAAAAGAAACGTCTCTCACTGTCAACTGCGTTTTTTTCAGCAAACTTAACATGTGTAAATATGGTATGAAACATGAGATTCAACAAACTGAGACATAAAACTGAACAAGTTCACAGACATGTGACTAACAGAAATGGAAAAAGGGTTCCCTGAACAAAGGGGCGGGGGGCGTCAATGCAGCTGGTGGCACACCAGTATACTAAGTACTGCAGTGCATCTCCTCTCATGGACTGCACCAGATTTTGCCAGTTCTTTCTGTGAGATGTTACCCCACTCTTCCACCAAGCACCTGCAAGTTCCTGACATTCTGTGGGGAAAGGCCTAGACTCACCCTCCGATCCAACAGGTCCCAGCACGTGCTCCAATGGGATTGCGATCCGGGGCTCTTCGCTGGCCCTTGGCAGAAAACTGACATTCTTCTGTCTTGCAGGAATCACGCCACAAACGAGCACAGTATGGCTGGTGGCATTTGTCATGCTGGAAAGGTTAATGTCAGGAATGAGCCTGCAGGAAGGGTACCACATGAGGGAGATCCAGTTAGAAGCATTGAGATGCCCTGCAATGACAACAAGCTCAGTCCGATGGATGCTGTGTCACACCGCCCCAACGACATGACGGACCTCCGCCTCCAATCCATCCCGCTCCAGAGTACAGGCCTCGGTTGTTAACGCTCATTCCTTCGACGATTAAACACCGAATCCGACCACTCACCCCTGGGTGAGACAAAACCGCGCCTCGTCATGAGAGCATTTTTGCCAGTCCTGCTTCAGCGACGGGGGTTTGTGCCATAGCGATTTGTTTGCCGAGTCAGTCCATTTGAAAGAGTAAGGAAACTTCAGCGAGACAACGCAAAGACAGAATCCATTAACGCCAAGCATAATTGGAATTCATTGCCCTTGACAATCTAACTGTTCTCGTCGTGGGTGATGTTGGGCTTTCGCTGACTGGTCGAGCAGGTTACACTTTTCTTACTATTTAAAAAGGAAATACTATTTTGTTTGCCAGGATGTTTCCCTACCGGAGTTACACAGTAATAGCGTCACTGCTATTAGCTGTTGACGACTGACATTTGACCAGCGATATAACAGCCCCATGAGCCATGCCGAGTCTGACAGCACAGTGGGTTCGTTGAGGATTTTGCTACTGAGGGAAAGTCGTTATTGGCATGCTCTCCATAACATGCTGCGTTGTCATACCGCTGCATGCCATTTCAATGGCATGTGAGAACATGTTTGGAAACATGAACCACACTAGCTAGATCCATTCAAACAAACTGAGTGGAGAAATAAGCTCATTCACTGAGAGGCCTGCAAGCAGTGATACCCTCTGTCATGGCATTGAAACGCCTGCCTCAACAAACTGAAACAGGGGTGTAAACAAATGTGCGCAACATTTGAGAAAGCTTTCTGTGCGTTATGGAAATATCTGGGATCTTTTTTTCAGCTCATGAAACATGGGACAAACACTTGTACAAGTTCATTTATATTTTTGATGCAGTGTAGTTATTCGTATTCTTAATCCTAATTCTAGTCACTGATTCTTATCACATAACAGTGGAGTGCGCATGCCCCATTCTGAACTTCGTCAATGCTAAGCTAACCAGTTAGCTAGCCAGCTAGCGTGCGATGTTAGTGCTGACTATTTCTAGGTGATAGTGCCCTTTCCCGATGAGGTGGATGTTTTTACTGGCCCCACACTGGCGAATTAAATGTCTTAAATGCTAACAAATGTTAAAATCGTATCGTTATTTTTTTGGCAAGGAAAATATCCGGATATTAGGCCAAAATGTCATATCGGTGCATCACTTAGCTTCAAGAGGAGATGGAGGTATGAAAGGGGGAAGCGTGGTGTTAGTAATGAGGAGAGAGGAGGGGGATGGAAGGGGAGGAGAAGCTGTGGTGTCAGAAGAGGGAGAGAGGGTGGGATGAGGCAGGAGAAAGCTGTTGGCGTGGTGTCGAAGAAAGGAGAGGGGGAGGAGGGGGAAGGAAGAAGCCTGTGGTGTGTTGTCAGAGAGAGGAGAGGGGGATGGAGCAGGAGGAGAAGCTGTGGTGTGGTGTCAAGAGGAGAAGGGGATGGAGGGGGAGGGAGAAGCTGTGTGTGTCGAGAGAGAGTGGAGAGGGGTGGAAGGAGAAGCTGTGGTGTGGTGTCAGAAGAGGAGAGCGGGATGGAGGGGAGAGAGAAAGCCTGTGGTGTGTTGTCAGAAGAGGTGAGGGGGATGGAGAGGAGGAGAAGCTGGTGTGTGGTGTCAGAAGGGAGAGGGGGAATGGTAGGGGAGGAGAAGCTGTGGTGTGTTGTTCAGAAGAGGAGAGGGGCAATGGAGGGGAGGAAAGCTGTGTGTGTGTTGTAGAGAGAGGAGAGAGAGGGGATGCAGGGGGAGGAGAAGCTGTGGGTTCAGAAGAGGAGAGGAGAGGGGATGTAGGGGGAGGAGAAGCGTGTGTGGTGTCAAAAAGGAGAGGAGGGGGATGGAGGGGGAGGAGAAGCTGTGGTGGTCAGAAGAGGAGAGGAGAGGGGGATGGAGAGGGGAGGAAGAAGCTGTGGTGTCAGAAAGAGGAGAGGGAGAGGAGAAGCCTGTGGTTTGGTGGTCAGATGACGGAGAGGAGAGAGGGGATGGAGAGGGAGGAGAAGCTGTGGTGTCAGAAGAGGAGAGGGAGAGGGGAGGGGAAGCTGTGGTGTCAGAAGGAGGAGAGGAGAGGGGGGACTGGAGGGGAAGAGAAGCTGTGCGTTGTAGTGAGCAGCCAGACAGACAGCTTAACTGGCCACCACACCAGAACCTGACCTCCGGAGCCGAGGAGGAAGCCATTCAAATAGCGGTAGACACACACCACACACCACACACACACACAACACACCACACACACACACAACACACAACACACACACACACACTACCCCTGCAGTTGTGGCCTTGCACGCACAAGAGGAGTAGCAGGGAGATACTTGAGCTATTGGACGCGTTGACAGTTCAGGGCTTTGCCTTCATCAGTAAATGCTAACTCACTGGGGCAACTTTATAGCAGGCTCCAACTTTAATAGGGCAGGCTCAACTTTAATAGCAGGCTAAACTTAGCACGACTGCTTCATTCACTTGACCACAGCCAATAGAGCAACTTAAGAATCTCTGCTACAACCAGGTTCAGGAGCTTACCTGGTTCCATCTAGAGAAAAGAAAATGGCACACCACTTCTGGGCCCCATCGGGTTGCCACCTCTGGTGCACACAACTCTGGGCACAATGTGCCACCGTCTGGTGCAACCAGCACTCTGGGACCCTATGGTGCCACCCTGGTGCACACCACTCTGGGGCCCACGGTGCCACCTCTGGTGCACACCACTCTGGGCCCCACGGTGCCACCTCTGGGCACACCCACTCTGGGACCACACGGTGCCACCTCTGGTGCAACACCACTCTGGGACCCACGGGCCACCTCTGCATGGCACATCCAACTCTGGGACCCCACGGGGCCACCTCTGTGCACACCACTCTGGGAACCCAACGGGGCCACCTCTGGCGCACACCACTCTGGACCCACGGGCCACTCTGGTGCACACCAACTCTGGGACCCACGGGCCACCTCTGCGGTGCACACCACTCTGGTACCCACGGGGCCACCTCGGTTCACCCGCCCAATTTGATGAATGGAAAAGAAGTTTCAAAAAACCTAAAAAGTTGTAATGAGATTCAGATATGGTGTAGGACCAACGATACTGTAGTCTGAATTGATGGATTCCACTGTCCGTAGGCTACGAGTGGCAATCTCGGCCACACTATCTCCACTTGTTCCTAAATGTTTGGTTTCTTTTCGAACCACAACGCAATTGGAGGGTATGCCGCCCGTTTTCAAACGAACTTTTCTCATTCCATGCAGCTGACATGCCGGTAAAGTTAAATAATGGTGTAATTTGCCTAGTTTCTTGGCTTCTTTGTTTTAATTATTGTGGTAAGGCTCATGTTTTTACCGGTACGACGCATTACCCTCCACTATTTATTTGCCGGGAAGCTGTACCGGACCATACCGGCCTTACTTTTCACCCTTGCCCCCAACAGAACAGATCAATAGAAGCATTTCAACAGTCAAACTGCAAAGTATGTTTGTTGAGAACGGAAATGTGAACTTGTTGTGAAATAAATCAGACTACTTCTCCAAACATGGGTCTCTCTCAAAAAAATTTGACGACAGTTTTCCAGACAAAGCTGTTCAGGAAGCGGTTCCAAAACAGAGCATGAGTCATGCAGATAAAGTCAGGTTCTGACATGTGTGTTTGTTTCCGGCTACTGAGATTGAGTGGCACTGAAGCAAGTACTAGCACAACACACAACATTTGATGTTTTTAGTCCATTAAGCAGATCTCTTATCCAGAGCAACGTACAGTAAAGTGTATACTCCTTTATCATCCTGGTCCCCCTGTGGGGAATCCAACCCACAACCCTGGTGTGTAAGCACGCATGCTCTACTGACTGAGCTACAGGGGATGAACACATCCATGGCAACCCCCTTCCTGTGGTCACCTGTCAAGACATCCTCACTATCAGTAACCCTCCACCCCAGCACACACCAACACACACCACACACACACACACACACACACACACACACACACACACAACACACCACACACACACCACACACACAGCCTCCATTACCATCACATACACAGTCCACTCCACCCTGCAGTGACAGAGCAGGTCTCTCCCTGACAGACGTCTCCCAGATGTAAAACAGAGGGATGTGAATCCATCACACCGGGTCACGTACGCTGACACGTCCTCTTCACTAGCATGGTCCTACAGCAGCACCAGGCCAGCAGCAGATGTGTGATTACACACCACACCACACACACACACACACACACACACACACACACACCAACACACAACACACACACACCCACACACACACCACAACACACACACACACACACACACACACACACACCACACACACACCACCACACACAACACACACACAAACCAACACACACACACCAGCCTTGCCCAGTCTGGTCCGCAGCAAGCGCTGTAGTAGCTGTTAAGCCCTCCTCCATCAAGTCCAACCAGCAAGGAGCCAATAAATACGAATCTGCCAGTGAATCATTTAATCCAACCCAATACAAGAGCCATGACTCATGTTAACCCAGGTGGACCATCTGGCATCAGGTCCACTGGGAATGGAGGGAAGAGAGAGGGAATGAGGGGGATGGGAGAATGGAAGGATGGAAGCCTTTGAAATGTCATCTGTTCGCAATCTGACCATGCTAGCCCTGAGTGCCAGTCGGTTTGTGCCGTTCATGCCAAATCCTTGTCATTCATTGTTCATGCCCAAAACAGCAATGGAGTGGGCAGTGAGCACAAAAAAGTCTGTGATCAGGCTAGACTATGCACCTGTGCCCAGATTGGAGTATGTCCTGTATTCTCTGTTCTGTCTTGATTTTTAATGCCCAGTGTTTATTGGTTTATACCATTGATACTAGACACCACTCCTAGTGATTTTGTTTTAATGCCCAGGGTTTATTGGTTTATGCCATTGATACTAGAGACCACTCTATGATGTTTAATGCCCAGGGTTTTAGGTTTATTGTCATTGATACTAGAACCACCACCTATATGATGTTTAATTGCCCAGGGTTATTGGTTTATCTTGATACTAGACACCACTCCATGATGTTTAATGCCCAGGGTTTTTAGGTTTATACCATTGATACTAGGACACTCCATTGATGTTAATGCCCAGGGTTTATTGATTCATTGCATTTGATACTAGACACCACTCCATAATGTTTAATGCCCAGGGTTTATTGATTTTCATGCCATTGATACTAGACACCACTTCCATAATGTTTAAATGCCCAAGGTTTATTGATTCATGCCATTGAGACTAGACACCACTCCATAAGTTTTAATGCCCAGGTTTTATTGGGTTATGCCATGATACTAGAGACCACTCCAATGATGTTTAATGCCAGGGTTTATTGATTCATTGCCATTGATACTAGAACCACTTCCCAGTAATGTTTAATGCCCAGGGTTTATTGATTCATGCCATTGATACAGACACACTCATAATTTTAATGCCCAGGTTGTTTAATTGGTTTCATGCCATTTGATTACTAGAGACCACTCCAATGATGTTTAATGCCCAGGGTTTATTGATTATGCATTGTGATACTAACCACCACTCCTATAATGTTTAATATGCCCAGGGTTTATTGATTCATTGCCATTGATACTAGATGACCACTCCATAATGTTTAATGCCCAGGGTTTATGATTCATGCCATTGATACTAGAACACCACTCCAAATGTTATGCCGGGTTTATTGATTCATGCCATTTTATACTAGAGACCACTCCATAATGTTTATAATGCCCAGGGTTTATTGGATTCATGCCATTGATACTAGAGACCACTCCATGATGTTTAATGCCAGGGTTTTAGGTTTATACCACTGATACTAGAGACCACTCCATGATGTTTAATGCCAGGGTTTTTTAGTTTCATGACATGATACTAGAGACCACTCCATAATGTTTAATGCCCAGGGTTTTAGGTTTATGTCATTTGATACTAGAGACCACTCCATGATGTTTAATGCCAGGGTTATTGGTTTATACCATTGATACTAAGAAGACCACTCCATGATGTTTTAATGCCAGGGTTTTAAGGTTATGCCAATTGATTACTAGGACTACTCCATGATGTTTAATGCCCAGGGTTTATTGATTCATGCCATTGATACTAGGACAACCACTCCATAATGTTTAATTGCCCAGGGTTTATTGATTCATGCCATTGATACTAGAGACCGCTCATATGTTTTATATGCCAGGGTTATTGATTCATGCCATTGATACTAGAGACCACTCCATAATGTAATGCGCCAGGGTTTATTGATTGCATCATTGATACTAGAGACCACTCCACCTAATGTTTAATGCCCAGGGTTTTTAGGTTTATACCATTGATACTAGAGACCACTCATATGTTTAATGCCCAGGGTTTATTGATTCATGCCATTGATACTAGAACACCAACTCCATGCATGTTAATGCCCAGGGTTTTACGGGTTATATACCACTGATCTAGACACCACTCTATGATGTTTAATGCCCATGTTTATTTGGTTTATACCACTGATGACTAGAGACACTCTATAGATGTTTAATGCCAGGGTTTTAGGTTTTATACCACTGATACTGACACCACTCCATGATGTTTAATTGCCCAGGCGTTTATTGGTTTACTACCACTGATACTAGACACCACTCCATGATGTTTAATGCCCAGGGTTTTATTGGGTTTATTACCACTGATACGTTAGACACCACTCCATGATGTTTATGCCCAGGGTTTATTGTCTTATCACCATCTGATATTAGAGACCACTCCATGATGTTTAATGCCCAGGGTTTTAGGTTTATACCACTGATACTAGAGACTACTCCATGATGTTAATGCCCAGGGGTTTTAGGTTTTATGCCATTTGATACTAGACACCACTCCATATATGTTAATGCCCAGTGTTTAATTGGTTTAATACCACTGATACTAGAACCCACTCATGGATGTTTAATGCCCAGGGTTTTTAGGTTTATGACACTGACTACTAGAGACCACTCCATGATGTTTTAATGCCCAGGCGTTTTAGGTTTATGCCATTGATACTAGACACCACTCCATGATGTTTAATGCCCAGGGTTTTAGGTTTATACCAACTGATACTAGAGACCACTCCATGATGTTAATGCCCAGGGTTTTAGGTTACCAGCCATTGATACTAGACACCACTCCATGATGTTTTAATGCCCAGGGTTTTTAGGTTATACCACTGATACTAGAGACCACTCCATAATGTTTATGCCCAGGGTTTTAGGTTTTATGCCATTGATTACTAAAGACCACTCCATGATGTTTAATGCCCAGGGTTTTAGTTTATGCCATTGATACTAGACACCACTCCCATGATGTTTAATGCCCAGGGTTTTTAGGTTTATACCACTGATACTAGACACCACTCCATGATGTTTAATGCCAGGGTTTTAGGTTTTATACCATTGATACTAGACACCACTCCATGATGTTAATGCCCAGGTTTTAGGTTTTATGCCAATTGATACTAGACACCACTCCATGATGTTTAATGCCCAGGGTTTTAGTTTATACCATGATACTAGACACCACTCCATGATGTTTAATGCCCAGGGTTTTACGGTTTATACCATTGATACTAGAGACCACTCCATAATGTTTTAATGCCCAGGGTTTTAGGTTGTATGCCATTGATACTAGACACCACTCCATGATGTTTAATGCCCAGGGTTTTACAGTTTATACCATTGATCTAGAGACCACTCCATGATGTTAATGCCCAGGGTTTTAGTGTATGCAATAGATGAGATTACAGATGGACATTAGCTGTAGCTATCTTGCCATCTTTTATGTAATACATGTATCACTAGCCACTTTAAACCTATGCCACTTATGTTATATACCCTACATTACTCATCTCATATGTATATACTGTACTCTATACCATTACTCATCTTGCCTATGCGCTGTACCATCACTCTTTTCATATACTTTATGTTACATATTCTTTATCCCTTTAACTTGTGTGGTATAAGGTAGTAGTTGTGGAATTGTTAGGTTAGATACTTGTTGTTATTACTGCATTGTCGGAACTAGAAGCACAAGCATTTCGCTACACTCGCATTAACATTGCTAACCATGTGTATATGACAAAAAAAAAATGATTTTGATAATTAGAAAGCTAATACACATCTGGTGTATGGGGCTAGCACATAGCTAGCTACATCTGGTGTATGGGCTAGCACATAGCTTAGCTACATCTGGTGTATGGGGCTAGCACATAGCTTAGCTACATCTGGTGTATGGGGCTAGCACATAGCCTAGCTACATCTGGTTGTATGGGGCTAGCACATAGCCTAGCTACATCTGGTGTAATGGGGCTAGCACATAGCTAGTACATCTGGTGTATGGGCTAGCCATAGCTTAGCTACATCTGGTGTATGGGGCTAGCAATAGCCTAGCTACATCTGGTGTATGGGCTAGCACATAGCTTAGCACATCTGGTGTTGGGGCTAAGCAATCAGCTAGCTACATCTGGTGTATGGGGCTGCACATAGCTTAGCTACATCTGGTGTATGGGGCTAGCACATAGCCTAGCTACATCTGGTGTATGGGGCTAGCACATAGCTTAGCTACATCTGGTGTATGGGGCTAGCACATAGCTTAGCTACATCTGGTGTATGGGCTAGCACATAGCTTAGCTACATCTGGTGTATGGGGCTAGCACTATAGCCTAGTTACATCTGGTGTATGGGGCTAGCACATAGCTTAGGCTACATCTGGTGTATGGGGCTAGCACATAGCCTAGTTACATCTGGTGTATGGGGCTAGCACATAGTTAGCTACATCTGGTGTATGGGGCTAGCACATAGCCTAGCTACATCTGGTGTATGGGGCTAGCACATAGCTTAGCTACATCTGGTGTATGGGGCTAGCACATAGCTTAGCTACATCTGGTGTATGGGGCTAGCACATAGCTTAGCTACATCTGGTGTATGGGCTAGCACATAGCTTAGCTACATCTGTGTATGGGCTAGCAATAGCTTAGCTACATCTGGTGTATGGGGCTAGCACATAGCTTAGCTACATCTGGTGTATGTAGCCTACTAGCTTGGCCTATTATAGCCAATACACCTGGCACAATACTGTGATACTATGATATAACATGGTCTGGAGACATCAACAAACACATAGAGGCCATAATGAAGACCAGGTCCACCAATAAACATCTGCTGCCCCAAACTATTAGCTGCAGTAACAGTATACTCTAAGCCTGCTTTTCACACTAAGTCTGAGTCCAAAATGCTACCCTATCCCTACATACTGCATTCCTTTTAACATAGTGCCCTGGTCAAAAGCTGTGCACTTTAATAGGGAATAGGGTGTGATTTGGGATGCACCCTAAATATGAACACATAATAGTCTTGCTGGCAGGCATACTTAGCCCGTCTCTGAAACATTATTGAAAGAAAAAAAGCAGTGGTGAGGAATTATTATGTGAGCAGTTCTCTTTTCCTAATTCCTTCCTGGATTTGAGGAAAGCAGCCTTGATGGCAGACATGGAGAGGGCTGGCTATGGACTGGGAACAAGAGACACAGCAGGGAGTGAATCAACGTAGACATCTCTGTCTAAATAATGGGCTGTGGCCATTGGGCCGGTGTGAGTGAGTGAGGGAGTGAGGTAGGATAGTTGCCAGACTGGAGCTTGGAGCAGGCAATCAATGGGTAACTAAGCAACACAGACATATAGCTCGAGCCTACAGTCAAATACATTGGACTACTGAGAAATGCAATGACCATCGTGCAATATGCTCGAGCCAAACCAGAGTGCAGATATCAAGAGCATTTATGATCGAAACTGTTTATCCACAGTGCAAATCTCAGGAGGTAAATTGACTGTAGGCCACTAGCCTGGACCCGTCAGTACCAGGTAGCCATGCTAGAACAATCACAACGAGAAGAAGCAGCATATTTATTTCTACAAGGGTTACCTATTCGTTGCTCATTCAGAGTTAAGGTTACACATTTTATTTGCGCTTCTAGGTACGTCCTTCCTAGCACAGTGTAGTGATGACATGGACATGTACCAAATGTCACCTCTATTCCTATATAGTGCATACTTTGACCATAGCCCTATACACCCTGGTCAAAGTAGTGCACTATATAGGGAATAGGGGGCCATTGGGAAGCATGTCATAACTAGTGCAGCCTCTCCTATCCATCCAGGCACCAGATGGCTTACAGAAGGCCTGTCCCCTACAGCCAGACAGAGGGCAGCTACCCAGGGTATTAACGGCTCCACTTATCCCAGCCTGTTCATAAAACGTGTGTTTGGGTCACGGTAAAAAGGTACAGCAGAGAGGAGCACACCCCCTACAGACAGACAACACTGGGCCTGCCTGAGGCCACCCGGGTTGTGTTCATTATGGCACAACTTTTTATGTTTGCTACAGAAAAAAATGTAAATGAGCATTTCTGATTTGGTCGGGTCCAGGTAGTCCCTCCCAGTTTCAATCTGTTTTTATCAATTTGGTGCTAATGGACATAGCCCTGGACAGAAGCTGCCATATACATGTTTAAAAACCTAGCTGTCGCCCATTTACTTATCTATTCATCGTTGACAGGGAACCATGCCCTGCATGGAATGGGCAGATTATTGTTCATGAAAGAGAAAGGAGATAATATTACATGAGAGACTAGCCTACAATACAAGAGCAATGTACTAGCAGCAGGAACGTCAATACAGTACAGACAAAGTGAGTGACACAGTGCCTGACAACACACACAACACTGCAGGGACAGGAAGGATCTAGGCTTCAATCTGTCCCTAAAACGTAGACTGAGAAATGCATGAACTGAATGACCCTAAAAGGATAAAGAAGAAAGAGGGAAGGCTGGATGGAGACAGACACCAGGAGCATGACGAGGACTACACTGGCACAGAGAGGAAGGATAGCCAGCGGATGCCAACACTGCCCCGCCAGACAGACAGACTGCGTGGACAGAAGCGGTGGTGGGCTACTGAGCAGAGAAGGAGAGAAGAGAGGAAGAAGGAAGAGGAGAGGAGTGTCCCAGCGCTGACCAGGCAGACAGACAGAAGAAGAGGAGTGTCCCGCAGCGCTGACCAGGCCGAATGGACAGAAGAAGAGGAGTGTCCAGCGCTGACCAGGCAGATGGACAGAAGAAGGGAGTGTCCCAGCGCTGACCAGGCAGACAGACAGAAGAAGAGGAGTGTCCCAGCGCTAACCAGGCAGATGGACAGAAGAAGAGGAGTGTCCAGCGCTGCCAGGCAGACAGACAGAAGAAGAGAGGAGTGTCCCAGCGCTGACCAGGCAGACAGAAGAGGAGAGGAGTGTCCCAGCGCTGACCAAGGCAGACGGACAGAAGCTGCCCAGCGCTGACCAGGGCAGATGGACAGAAGAAGAGGAGTGTCCAGCGCTGACCAGGCAGATGGACAGAGAGAGGAGTGTCCCAGCGCTGACCAGGCAGATGGACAGAAGAAGAGGAGTGTCCCAGCGCTGACCAGGCAGACAGACAGACAGAAGAGAGTGTCCAGCGCTGACAGCAGATGGACAGAGAGGAGTGTCCACGCGCTGACCAGGCAGACGGACAGAAGAGGTGAGGAGTGTCCCAGCGCTGACCAGGCAGACGGAAAGAAGAGGAGAGGAGTGTCCCAGCGCTGACCCAGGAGACGGACAGAAGAGGAGGAGTGTCCCAGCGCTGACCAGGCAGACGGACAGAAGAGGTGGAGTGTCCCAGCGCTGACCAGGCAGACGGACAGAAGAGGAGGAGTGTCCAGTGCTGACCAGGCAGAAGACAGAGAGGAGTGTCCCAGTGCTAACCAGGCAGACAGACAGAAGAGGAGTGTCCCAGTGCTAACCAGGCAGACAGACCAGAAGAGGAGGAGTGTCCAGCGCTGACCAGGCAGACAGACAGAAGAGGAGGAGTGTCCCAGCCGTGAGCCAGACGCAGGCCCAGACAGACAGAAAGAGGAGTGTCCCAGTGCTAACCAGGCAGACAGACAGAAGAGGAGTGTCCCAGTGCTAACCAGGCAGACGGACAGAAGAGGGGAGTGTCCCAGTGCTAACCAGGCAGACGGACAGAAGAAGAGGAGTTGTCCCAGTGCTAACCAGGCAGACGGACAGATAAAGGAGGAGGA
>NW_019946110.1:0-7263 GCF_002910315.2 Salvelinus sp. IW2-2015
CTGTTGGAGCAGATCCCAACAACATTAGGAGATAAAAAAATGCAAGATAAAAGAGCAGCTCCACTCCAACACTGGACTGAGTACTGGGACGTCATGCGAGAGGAAGAGCAGCTTCACTGGGCCTCATCACTGCTCTTGTTGCAGTGGTCTCCTCTTCTGAACAAACAGTTCCACTATGTGAGATAAGGAGGAAAGACCTGGGAAAGGCTCAGCTGTACTGCAGAGAGAAGTACATTGACCTGGCCTTCATCAGCAACCAAGACGAAGTAGGATGAGTTCAAAACATAACATATCAATAACGGATTATGTTTGGATTGGTCTGTACAGAGATCCCTCTCACCCAACAGAGTGGAAGTGGTCTGGAGGGTGGAACTCATCATTTAGGTTTTGGGAGCAAGACCAGCCAAACAATCACAATGGAAACCAGGACTGTGTCGATGTGAACAACCATGAGATGAATGATAAGCAATGCACTGAACAATATCCCTTCTTGTGCTTTGATCTGAACGTGGTCCTGGTGAAGGAGAAGAAGACGTGGGAGGAGGCTCTGGATCACTGCAGGAAGCACTACACTGACCTCACCAGCCTGCTCTCTGAGAATGAACATCTCCTCGTCCAGAGAATGATGAATTCAAAGGGGGCCCAGACAGACCATGTATGGACGGGACTGCGCTTCCTGGCCAGCGCGTGGCTGTGGGCGAACGGGGACCCCCTGGAGTACCAGGCCTGGACCGGGGGAAGGCTGCCCCACTGCCCCGCCCAACACCTCCGCTGTGGGACCCTGCCCAGAGAGGGAGAGCTTTGGGGAACCAGGGACTGTGAGGAGAGGAGGAACTTCCTCTGCTCCACATGAGTGACTCCTAGCGGAGCCAGGCATTTACACCTTTGGTGATAACTGAAGTAAAAATGTATGAAAGATCAATATTTACTACGAGCAATAATTAGAATTTAAACATTATTTAACCAGAAAGACCTCTTTCCCAAGGTGTGTTCTCTGTTTGAATATATGTATTCACACTGCATTTAAAACTAAATGGTCATTAAACCTGTAGTGATTAAAATAATGGACATTTTACTCTATACTGTTGTAGCAAATGTGGAATACTTTGCAGGTACAGTACAACCAACTCTGTTCTACTGTAACACTGTAATAAACACTGTTAGGAAGAGTCCTCTTTCTGTCTGTCTTTATCATTTGATTCATAGCTAAGGAATACAAATCACTTTTTAGAATGTCTAAAGTATCTTTTTATCTGCATGTTCCTGTAAGAGATGATTTTAGGACGATGATAAAGGAGGAAAGCGGTACAAAGCCATGTCAGGCAGTAGTACACAGAGTCCTTCTAAAACCAGGAGGAAATCAACATGATGGCTAAAATATTAGGCCTACATTATCGTTGCGTCTATTATAGGCATTAGTTGAAGCTCAGTGTTAAATTAAAATCTCCCTACAATCATACCTAAGACAATATGACACCATTTTCGATTAAAATTCGCAAATCAACTTGATTGGAGGTACGCCCCCCGTCTCTTCTCGTCATGAGCAGTTTTTCCGTTACAGAGAACCACATACCGGATTTTTAACATTGTCTTTAGCATTAGGGTCTTCAGACATTTTTTTTGCCCAGAACTAGCTCAATATTTAGGCGTCGTTTAAGAACAAGACTACAGCGTCCATAAAGTGACCATTATACTTGCCACATTTCGGGCTCAATACGTTTGTAGGGTCAACCGTGTTGATTACATTTATTGATTTATTGCTCTCAAGTGAACATTTTTGTCCGTTAAGGATCAACGATGTGCTACCTTTTTGTAGCATTTCTGACAATGCTAACATCTTTTCAGCCAGAATCTGAAGAGTTCTGACACCGGGTCTGTTGCTCGGCAACAGCACGGCTACTTGCACTATGCTGCCAGTCATGAGAAGTGTATGGAACAAACCTATATATATAACTAGCTCTCTGAAACCACTGTCACTACAGTGGTTTCAGAGGTGTTATCCTGGCAGATGTGTTATGCTGTCAGTACAGTGGTTTCAGAGGTGTTATCCTGTCAGATGTGTTATGCTGTCAGATATTGACTTCATCCCGTCAGTAGAGGATGCCTGGTTTTCTTAAATGTGCCTTCCTCGCCATCTTAAATAAGCATGCCCCATTTTTTTTTTTTACCAGGAACGATATAGCCCTTGGTTCTCCAGACCTGACTGCCCTTGACCAGCACAAAAACATCCTGTGCGTTCTGCATTAGCATCGAATAGCCCCCGTGATATGCAACTTTCAGGAATTAGGAACCAGTATACACAGGCATTAGGAAAGCTAAGGTAGCTTTTTCAAGCAGATATTTGCATCCTGTAGCACAAACTCAAAAAATTTCTGGACACTGTAAAGTCCATGGAGACAAGAGCACCTCCTCCCAGCTGCCACTGCACTGAGCTAGGAAACACTGTCACCGTCGATAAATCGACTATATGAGAATTTCAAAATAAGCATTTTTCTACGGTGGCTATGCTTTCAACCTGGCTACCCCTACCCCGGTCAACAGCACTGCACCCCCACAGCAACTCGCCCAAGCCTCCCCAATTTCTCCTTTCACCCAAATCCAGATAGCTGATGTTCTGAAAGAGCTGCAAAATCTGACCCTACAATCAGCAGGGCTATACAATCTGGACCCTCTTTTCTAAACGATCTGCCGAAATTGTTGCCACCCCTATTACTAGCCTGTTCAACCTCTCTTTCGTATCGTCTGAGATCCTAGATTGAAAGCTGCCGAGCATCCCCCTTTCAAAGGGAGACACTCTAGACCCAAACTCTACAGACCTATATCTATTCTACCCTGCCTTTCTAAGACTTGAAAGCCAAGTTAACAAACCGATTACGACCATTTCGAATCCCACCGTACCTTCCGCTATGCAATCTGGTTTAGAGCTGTTCATGGGGTGCACCTCAGCCACGCTCAAGGTCCTAAACGATATCTTAACCGCATCGATAAGAACATTACTGTGCAGCCTATTCATCGACCTGGCCAAGCTTTTGACTGTCATCACCACATTCTATCGGTAACTCAACAGCCTTAGGTTTCTCAAACGATTGCCTCGCCTGGTCACCAACTACTTCTCTGATGAGGTTAGTCTGTCAAATCTGAGGTCTGTTGTCGGACCTCTGGCAGTCTCTATGGGGTGCCACAGGGTTCAATTCGCAGGCGACTCTCTTCTCTGATACAATCAATGATCGCTCTTGCTGCTGGTGATTCTCTGATCCACCTATACGCAGAAACACCAATCTGTATACTTCTGGCCCTTCTTTGACACTGTGTTAACTAACCTCCAGACGAGCTCAATGCCATAACAACTCTCTTTCCGTGCCTCCAACTGCTCTTAAATGCAAGTAACTAAATCCATGCTCTTTCAACCGATTGCTCTGCACCTGCCCGCCCTTAATACTTAAAAATCATACAATGTGATTTCTGGATTTTTTTTTAGATTCCGTCTCTACAGTTAAGTGTACCTATGATAAAAATTACAGACCTCTACATGCTTTGTAAGTAGGAAAACCTGCAAAATCTGCAGTGTTTCAAATAACTTGTTCTCCCCATTGTATATACTTGACTCTATATCATCTACTGCATCTTGCCATCTTTATGTAATCATGTATCACTAGCCACTTTAAACTATGCCACTTTATGTTTATATACCCTACATTACTCATCTCAGATGTATATACTATACTCTATACCATCTACTGCATCTTGCTATGCCGTTCTGTACCGTCACTCATCATATATCTTTATGTACATACGTCTTTATCCCTTTACACTTGTGTGTATAAGGTAGTAGTTGTGGAATTGTTAGGTTAGATTACTCGTTGGTTATGACTGCATTGTCGAACTAGAAGCACAAGCATTTCGCTACACCGCATTAACATCTGCTAAACCATGTGATGTGACAAATAAATGTGATTTGTGAAGTTTTAGCCACATATGATGTACATGGAGCCTGTTGATAGTTCTGCATAGTTTAGTGTAGCTTTAGGCCTATGAGGCCTGTTGATAGTTCTGCACAGTGTTATTGTAGCTTTAGGCTATGAGCCTCAGTAAAAAGAGCATTGTTATGACACAGCTATGCAGGACCAAACTTTGGTTTATTCACTAAGTGTTCAGTGTGTATCCTGTCAAATGTGGTTCAGATGTTTATCCTGTACTACAGTGGATTCAGATGTGTTATCCTGTCACTACGGTGGTTTCAGAGTGTTATCTGTCACTAATGTTTCAGAGGTGTTATCCTGTCACTACAGTGGGTTCAGATGTGTTACCTGTCACTACGTGATTCACTGTGTTATCCACTAGTGGTTGAGGTTTATCCTGTCACAGTGGAATCATGTGTTATCCTGTCACTACAGTGGTTCAGATGTTGTTATCTGTCACTACAGTGGTTTCAGATGTGTTATCCTGTCACTACAGTGGTTTCAGAGGTGTTATCCTGTCACTCAGGTTCGAGTGTTATCCTGTCAACAGGGTTTCAAGGTGTTTATCCTGTCACTACAGTGGTTTCAGAGGTGTTATCCGTCATAAGTGGTTCAGATGTGTTATCCTGTCACTACAGTGGTTTGGGATGTGTTATCCTGTCAGATTGTTATGCTGTCATACAGTGGTTTCAGAGGTGTTATCCTGTCAGATGTTTATCCTGTACTACAGTGGTTTCAGAGGTGTTATCCTGTCACTACATGGTTAGAGTGTTATCCTGTCAGCTCCAGTGGTTATATGAGGTGTTACCTGTCCTACAGTGGTTCAGAGTTGTTCCTTGTCACTACAGTGGTTTCAGAGGTGTTTCCCTGTCACTCAGTGGTTTCAGAGTGTTTATCCTGTCACACAGTGGTTTAGAGGTGTTACCTGTCATACTGTGGTTTTCAGATTATCGTCTGTACTACAGTGGTTTCAGAGTGTTATCCTGTCACTACAGTGGTTTCAGATGTGTTATCCTGTCACTACAGTGGGTTCAGGTGTTATCTGTCACTACAGTGGTTTCAGAGTGTTTTCTGTCAGATGTGTTATCTGTCACTAACTGGTTTAGAAGGTGTTATCCTGTCAGATTGTTATGCTGTCACTACAGTGTGTTAGAGTGTGTTATCCTGTCAGATGTGTTATGTTGTCATACAGTGGTTCAGAGGTGTTATCCTGTCAGATGTTATCCTGTCACTACAGTGGTTCAGATGTGTTGATCCTGTCACTAAGTGGTTCAGATGGTTTATCCTTCACTACAGGGTTTAGATGTTTATCCTGTCACTACAGTGGTTCAGATGTGTTATCCTGTCACTACAAGTGGTTTAGAGGTGTTATCCTGTCACTACTAAAAAGCGTTTCAATGTGTTATCCTGTACTACAGTGGTTTCGGAGTGTTATCCTGTCAGATGTGTTATGCTGTCACTACAGTGGTTTCGAGGTGTTATCCTGTCAGATGTTTATCCTGTCACTATTAGTGGTTTCAGAGGTGTTATCCTGTCAGATGTGTTATGTTGTCACTACAGTGTTTCAGAGGTGTTATCTGTCAGATGTGTTATGTGTCACTACAGTGGTTTCAGAGGTGTTACCTGTCAGATGTGTTATCCTGTCACTACAGTGGTTCAGATGTGTTATCCTGTCACTACAGTGGTTTCAGAGGTGTTATCCTGTCACTACACGTTTAATGTGTATCTGTCATAAGTGGTTCAGATGTGTTATCTGTCTAGTGGTTTCAGAGGTGTTATCCTGTCACTACAGCGGTTCAGATGTGTTATCCTGTCACTACAGTGTTTCGAGGTGTTATCCTGTCAGATGTGTTATGCTGTCACTACAGTGGTTCGGAGGTGTTATCCTGTCAGATGTGTTATCCTGTCACTATTAGTGGTTTTCAGAGGTGTTATCCTGTCAGATGTGTTATCTGTACTACGTGTTTAGCAGGTGTTATCCTGTCAGATGTGTTATGTTTCACTACAGTGGTTTCAGAGGTTGTTATCCTGTCAGATTTGGTGTTATGCTGTCACTACAGTGGTTTCAGAGTGTATCCTGTCAGATGTGTTATCCTGTCACTACAGTGTGTCAGAGGTGTTATCTGTCAGATGTGTTATGCTGTCAGTAAGTGGTTTCAGCTGTGTTATCCTGTCAGATGTGTTATCCTGTCACTACAGTGGTTTCAGAGGTGTTCCTGTCAGATGTGTTATGCTGTCACTACAGTGGTTTCAGAGGTTTATCCTGTGAGATGTGTTATCCTGTCACTACAGTGTTTCGGAGGTGTTATCCTGTCAGATGTTTATGCTGTCATACAGTGGTTTCAGAGGTGTTATCCTGTCAGATGTGTTATACTGTCAGTACAGTGGTGTCAAGAGGTGTTATCCTGTCAGATGTGTTATGCTGTCCACAGTGTTCAGAGTGTTATCCTGCAGATGTGTTATGCTGTCAGTACAGTGGTTTCAGAGTGTTATCCTGTCAGATGTGTTATGCTGTCAGTACAGTGGTTTCAGAGGTGTTATCCTGTCAGATGTGTTATGCTGTCACTACAGTGGCATTTCCTCTGTGGACCTCTCTTTGTTCAGAGATTGCAGGCAAATCACCTTCAGCAAAATCCAACATTTACTATTCCTGTAAACATTGTTTTTCTTCATCTAAGGTACATTATGCAAATGACCTTGACCCAGATGTTATAGGGCTACGAAAGCCCGAACTTCATTCAAAGCTTCAAAGAACCATTAGGGATCAAAACGAACATGTATGCAGTTCCTTTAATTACTGACAGTATCTTCAACAGCAGCACTGAGCCCTGCACAGATCCACTGTGGAGAGATTTCCAAAAATTAGGGATAAATGCAGAGGAAGAGCAGCTCCACCCACTGACTGAGTACTGGGACGTCATGCAGAGGAAGAGCAGCTTCACTGGCTCCTCATCACTGCTCTGTTTGCAGTGGTCTCCTGTTGTCTGAACAAACAGTTCCACTATGTGAATGAAGAGGAAAGACCTGGGGAAAGGCTCAGCTGTACTGCAAGAGAAGTACATTGACCTGGCCTTCATCAGCACCAAGACGAAGTAGATGAGTTCAATAACATATCAATAACGGATTATGTTTGGATTGGTCTGTACAGAGATCCTCTCACCCAAGAGTGGAAGTGGTCTGGAGGGTGAACTCATCATTTAGGTTTTGGGAGCAAGACCAGCCACAACACAATGGAAACCAAGGATGTGTCGATGTGAACAACCTGAGATGAATGATAAGCATGCACTGAACAATATCCCTTCTT
>NW_019946110.1:8477-11196 GCF_002910315.2 Salvelinus sp. IW2-2015
GTGCTTTGATCTGAACGTGGTCCTGGTGAAGGAGAAGAAGACGTGGGAGGAGGCTCTGGATCACTGCAGGAAGCACTACACTGACCTCACCAGCCTGCTCTCTGAGAATGAGCAGCTCCTCGTCCAGAGAATGATGAATTCAAAGGGGGCCCAGACAGACCATGTGTGGACGGGACTGCGCTTCCTGGCCAGCGCGTGGCTGTGGGCGAACGGGGACCCCCTGGAGTACCAGGCCTGGACCGGGGGGAGGCTGCCCCACTGCCCCGCGCAACACCTCCGCTGTGGGACCCTGCCCAGAGAGGGAGAGCTTTGGGGAACCAGGGGCTGCGAGGAGAGGAGAAACTTCCTCTGCTCCACATGAGGGACTCCTAGCGGAGCCAGGCATGTATACCTTTGGTGATAACTGAAGTAAAAACGTATGAAAGATCAATATTTACTACGAGCAATAGTTAGAATTTAAACATTATTTAACCAGAAAGACCTCTTTCCCAAGGTGTGTTCTCTGTTTGACTATATGTATTCACACTGCATTTAAAACTAAATGTTCATTAAACCTGTAGTGATTAAAATAATGGACATTTTACTCTTAGGAAGAGTCCTCTTTCTGRCTGTCTTTATAATTTGATTCATAGCTAAGGAATACAGTAATAAACACTGTTAGAAAGATTCATGTTTGTCTGTCTTCATCATTTGATTCATAGCTAAGGAATACAAATCACTTATTAGAATGTCTAATGTATATTTTTTTCTGCATGTAGTCCTGTAAGAGATGATTTTAGGACGATGATAAAGGAGGAAAGCGGTACTAAGCCATGTCAGGCACAGAGTCCTTCTAAAACCATGAGGAAATCAAGATGATGGCTATTATCGTTGCGTCTGTTATAGGCATTAGTTGAAGCTCAGTGTTAAATTCAAATCTCCCTACAATCATACCTAAGCCAATATGACACCATTTTCGATTAAAATTCGCAAATCAACTTCAGCTCAATATCTAGGCGTCGTTTAAGAACAAGACTACAGCGTCCATAAAGTGACCATTATACTTACCACCTTTCGGACTCAATACGTTTGTAGGGTCAACCGTGTTGATTACATTTATGATTTATTGCTCTCAAGTGAAAAATMTMGTCCGTTAAGGACCAACGATGTGCTACCTTTTTGTAGCATTTCTGACAATGCTAACATCTTTTCAGCCAGAATCTGAAGAGTTCTGACACCGGGTCTGTTGCTCGGCAACAGCACGGCTACTTGCACTATGCTGCCAGTCATAAGAAGTGTATGGAACAAACCTATATATATAACTAGCTCTATGGTGATATTCAAGTTGAGGTTAATCAATACATGCAAGAAGATATATTGATTAGCTAGGTAGCTAACGTTAGCTTTCTTGTACAAAGTCCAGTGGTTAGCCTCAGTATAGCTAATACCAGTCAGCTGAAAGCTAGCTAGCTATCAAACAGGCAAATAAAGGTAGCTAGACAATTAAAATGTACATTTGTTTTTATTAATTAGGTAGCAAGCTAACTAGTTAGTAATGTTATACCAGTCAGATGAGAGCTACGTTGGCTAGTGTTGATAAAAGTGTAGGTGCACAGGTGAGGCGAGTCGGTCAAGGATCGACTCAGACGAGGATTAAAGTTTTAACAATCAGCAGTTTATTCAGAGTAAATATATTTGTACTGCGCATGCGGGCTCCGTCAAAAACTCCGAGTGAGCTGAAGAGGAGACCCCTAAAAACAGGTTGATTACAGATTATATCAGTACAGAAAGTAGGTGATTCTTTAGAAGTCCTGGTCCTCTGGTTGGCTCTGGTCCGGGCGTAGTCCATGCTTATTGTCCACCATTGTGTTGAGAATGTCCCTTGCTAATGTCTGTTTTGAATTTCCAACTGCCGTGGGTGCACAATGTTGATAAGCTTAGGATCCTAGAAGCTCTATTAGGTATTAATGCGGTGTGGTTCTCTGTGTTTGAGTGTAAATGTGCGTGGGTGTGTGTGTGTCTTCCAGCCATCAGCAGATATGTCATCACAAGATGAAGTCCCTTAGACCTCTGCGGTTGACCAGTTCTGTTTCTTGGCTGATGTGGAAACATTAGTATGGCATGCAGAAGCAGGTTGTGCAACATACTGCAAACACACTTGTAATATAGTTCATTCGCTTTTGCCTTTGTTACTAAAGGCTAATGTATAGATATAAAGCCTATCTTGGCTTCAAGCATTATATGAGCATAAAAGTTTTTCTTACCTAGGTAAGCTAACCAAACAAGGAAAGCTAGCTATATTTTTCCAATTAATGTTTTTCATATTAGGCTGAAGTCATCATGTGTAAGCTGTTGATGTAGGCACAGCATGTAATGGAGCACAAATAAGATAGCGAACATCCTTGGCTGCTATGATAGCCAGTTAACGTAGACTAGCTAGGTAACGTTAGTTAACGTAACGTTGTCATTATTATGAAACACATTTGTGCTGACGGATTAACACAGTGTCAAGTTACTTTTCAGTGAGTGCACCCAGGTAAACCACATTCGAATCATTAAGGGGGTTAGATTAATCTGGCCCAGGTACCGTGTCGGCATGTTTTGCACTAGCTAAAAATGTATCGCATGTATCGCGATTGGAACTGGGCTGCCACCGGAAGTGAGCCTGGTGCCCGCTCTGTCTGGTGGCGAAGTCGGCTCAAACAAAAGTGACGTAATTAAGCACGTGTAGTAATGGAGC
>NW_019946110.1:17049-19539 GCF_002910315.2 Salvelinus sp. IW2-2015
ATCTGTTCTTTATTATTTATATTTTGACAACTTTTACTTTTACTTCACTACATTCCTAAAGAAAATAATGTACTTTTTACTCCATACATTTTCCCTGACACCCAAAAGTACTCATTACATTTTGAAAGCTTAGCAGGACAGGAAAATGGTCCAATTTACAAACTTATCAAGAGAACATCCCTTGTCATCCCTACTGCCTCTGATCTGGCGGACTCACTAAACAAAAAKGTGTGCCCCTGGCTATCTGTAAATTAAAAACAAAAAATGGTGTCTTCTGGTTTGCTTAATATAACGATTTTTAAATTATTTTTTACTTTTGATACTTAAGTATATTTAAAACTAAATACTTTTAGACTTTTACTCAAGTAGTATTTTACTGGGTGACTTTCACTTTTTGTGGAGTCATTTTCTATTAAGCCATCTTATGACAATTAGGTACTTTTCCCACCACTGGTAGTGAGTAGAATTCTGTGTTTTCATATGGAAAAGGGATTGCTTTTGATGAAAATGCTTTATCTACCTTCTCTCCCCACTTTCGCCCGATTGTGTACCACGTGCCAGATTAATCGAATCACCTCTCTACTTGCTTATTGTGCAACCATGCTGTGCGCAGTCAAAAGAAAATGACATGATTGCTAACGTGATTAATTTGGTCTGTTTTCAACAAATCAACTGCTTTAGACTTTAGTTTTTTTAACCAAGCAAGATAAATAAACGAACAAATCTTTGAACTAACGCTTCAAGACTGTCCATTTTAAATGGTCTGTCGAAATCGGTGTTTTATTTGTGGTTTTAACAGCCCCCTTCCAACACACACAAACACTTATTTTCATTTATTAGGTGGATCTTAAAAGAGCCTTTGGGTTCGTGGAGAGGCAGGCAAGTGGCAGCAAGCGTGGTGGTGTGAACTACTGCATGTGTCTTGCTAGAACAGAGGAGAGACCAGCTCTCAGACTCTCAAGGAAAGACGTCGTTGCCCTCATCCGTGAGGTACACGCTAAGGAACTGCCTAGGGACACYGTGCTTATTAATGGCAGAGTGGCGGATTGTGGGAATGCGCCAGTCACTGAGAAATGCAAACTGGCTCATGTGGAACTGACAAATGGACTTATGCCAATTCAAATGCACGCAGTAAACACGGTACATTGTACACCATCAATACTTAAAATGTATGTTCTGTTTCCAAGTCTGTGAGTTCTCCCACTTGTTTTCATATTTCTACTGCCATTTATAAATGAGGACATGTGTGCTGTTTTACTGGAGTTGGAAAGTTGTGTACAGCATTACTTAGGACGTGTGTAGCTGAAGTGTGTAGGGTTTAGAGCACCTATCCAATTTCACATGTGTAAATATGTCTATCATTTTTCTTAAGTGTTTTGTACTTGTCTAATGACTTTGTATTTTGCAGGTGTTTCTCAGCAGTTTGTCATTTGTTACAGCGTTTGTTTCAGGAGTTCTAAAAATTGCTCTTGACATTCCACAGGGTTATGCAGGATGTTCTGTTCATACCCAGTTCTACCACACCTGATTCTACTACTCAGCTGTTCATCAAGACCTCAGATGTTCATCAAGACCTCAGCTGTTCAGCAAGACCTCGGATGTTCATCAAGACCTCAGCTGTTCATCAAGACCTCAGATGTTCATCAAAGACCTCAGGTGTTCATCAATACCTCAGCTGTTCATCAATACCTCAGCTGTTCATGAATACCTCAGATGTTCATCAAAGACCTCAGATGTTCATCAAGACAATAACTAGTAGAATCAGGTGTGGTAGAACTGGGCTTGAATATAAAAGTTGTATACAAAGAACTTAGAAATAAGTATGACGTAATCTGATGAAATGTACATTTGTTTGTAAATGTTATATTTAGTGATAACTCACCTTTGTTTACAGGTGTAGTACTAGGCCTTTCTAGTAAACTTTAAGGTACATTTTCATGTTGATTATTTGTGTATTTTCCAGGAGCTTGCTGATTGTCTTCACTAGGTAAGGGACCATTTTTTCCAGTTATTACATATTGGCTTTAATTGGTTTATCGCTTCTCTATGGAAAAAGGTACAGCGAAAGGTACAGGACGGCAGGCAGGATCAGGTCAGGCAAAAGTTGGTAATCCAGAGTAGGGGCGAAGGTACAGGACGGCGGTCAGGGGCAGGCAGAGTGATCAGGCAGGCGGGCTCAGAGCAGGACAGGCAAGGGTCAAAACCAGGAGAGCGAGAAAAAGAGAGACTGTGGAAAAGCAGGAGCTGAGACAAAACGCTGGTTGACTTGATAACAAGACAACTGTCAACAGACAAACAGAGAACACAGGTATAAGTACCCAGGGGATAATGGGAAGATGGGCGACACCTGGAGGGGGTGGAGACAAGCACAAGGACAGGTGAAACAGATCAGGGAGTGACATTATGTCTGTTGTCATTATTGTGTACTTTTACTTAACGTTTACTGCTGTGTTAAGCTGTATTATAATGCTGTACTATAATGTGATAAAC
>NW_019946110.1:24909-34943 GCF_002910315.2 Salvelinus sp. IW2-2015
GTTGACTATATCTGATGAATGTACATTTGTTTGTAAATTGTTATATTAGTGATAACTCACCTTTGTTTACAGTTGTAGTACTAGCCTTTCTAAAGTAAACTTTAAGGTACATTTTCATGTTGATTATTTGTGTATTATCCAGGAGCTTGCTCGATTGTCTTAACGTAGGTAAGGGACCATTTTTCCAGTTTTTTACATATTTGCTTTAATTGGTTTCTCTCTTCTCTATTGAAAATCAGCTGTTAATATTAAATAAATACTGAGAACTACATTATGTATCAGGTTTGAAGGTAATACACAAATGCAGACTGTGTTGAAGCAACAATGTCTATTACAGCAACAGGGGAGCCAAACGACAGGTCAAGGCAGGCAGGGGTCGATAATCCAGAGTGGTGGAGCAAAGGTACAGGATGGCAGGCAGGCTCAGGGTCAGGCAATCTTATCTTCCGGTGTAAAAAACATGGAAATTAAAAACCAAAAACTACATTTTAAGTGACAATAGGCATTGGTCTGAAGCCGAAAAATAAAGGAAATTCACATGAGGACAACAATGCCTATTCCACCCATGCTCTACCAAGGTTTTCCATGAAATAGGCTGTTTGAGCAGGTTTGAATCCTAAGCAACCTGCCWACACATTGTTGTAAGTACAATACCAACATAGCTACTGTAGTAGGTRAACGCTGGGTGCTGGAAAACCTTGGTAGAGCATGGGTGGAACAGGCATTGTGGTGCTCATGTGAATTTCCTTTATTTTTCTGGCTTCAGACCGATGCCTATTGTCACTTAAAATGTAYTTTTWGTTTTTTAATCTTGGACTTCTTTCTTTAATTACTGACAGTATCTTCAACYTCAACACAGCAGCACTGAGCCCTGCACAGATCCACTGTGGAGAGATATCCATCAACATTTTGGATACAATTTATTTTGGATCACATTTTGGATAAAGTTTATTTTGGACCATTGGACTGTGATAGATTGTCCATGTATCTAGGGCAACACTTTACTTTATAGATACAGGCCTTACTTTACAGCACTATTCCAGGTTGGGAAAGAACAGTGTGTGTTTTTTTAATGTGTTTTTAAGGAAGATTTATTTGGTTGTTCATTTGTGTACAACAACATAAAAGCGGTCTAATTGGTTGCCCATCTGTAGGTGAGCTAAGGAAGCGTTCTAATTGGTCAGTTTGGTGAACAGATGAGTTAAGGAATCCACTCTGATTAGTGGGCTGGGATCAGTATAAAGTATATATGGTGGTCATAACAGCAGCAGCAGGCTCAGCTCCACTCCACACTGACTGAGTACTGAGACATCATGCAGAGGAAGAGCAGCTCCACTCCACACTGACTGAGTACTGGGACATCATGCAGAGGAAGAGGTCACATGTTTTTGTCGGCGAGAACTACACTAGCTATGGAGAATTAAAAAAAACACCTTTCTCTAGCGCGACTTGTCCACATTTAGCTATCGTCTTTGTAGCCCCAGTCGTCTTCACTATTCATTCAGCAAAGTAAAGTATTCCACAAACCTAGCTCTAGGCGTATCTATATTGTTAATACTAGCTAGCTATTTGATTTTGAGACGTACGGTTAGCTTCAACTTGTTTTGAAGAGCATTGCTTTTCTAGCTGACAAGCTAGCATCGGCTAATAACTTTTGACT
This sequence comes from Salvelinus sp. IW2-2015, assembly GCF_002910315.2. Classification (NCBI taxonomy): domain Eukaryota; kingdom Metazoa; phylum Chordata; class Actinopteri; order Salmoniformes; family Salmonidae; genus Salvelinus; species Salvelinus sp. IW2-2015. Next base: position 26,570 of record NW_019946110.1, read on the forward strand.
TATTACCTTACACGCGAGTGCACTCAGATGCCAAGCACAGTGCCGCGAAAAGAACAGGCTACAAAAACCTTCATTTTACAGCGTGCCAGAATTAAACTTAGCTGACAACCCGATCCGCCAGCACAATGACGGCAATTTGACCTGAGATAACAACACAGAGTTTTATCACCTGACAATGTCGACGTCGAGTTCAAAAATCATGTGATGATGGGTGCGTTCCAGGAGTGAGGCAGCTGCGCGTGCGCATTTTTGCAAATGGCGTGCGTATCCAGATACACACAATTTGGCCAGGACCTGCGATGAATTGTCATAGATTTACAATGTCTGCAAAAGCGCTACATGTCTCTCAATTGTATTTTCATTTGACGCACCCAATCCGGTGCTTCACTGCTGTTCAGAGACTTGTTGTGGTCTTCACAATTGTTGGGGTAACCTTCCAGGGCTTACAGTTGGAAATTGCGGCTGGCTAAAACAGCACTTACTGAAATTTGATTAATGTTGCACACAGTGGAGCTGCCTGAGGGAGGACGGCTATTAAATAAATGTCTGGAACTGAGCGAATTATAATTCCACTGATTCCACTCCAGACCATTACCCGACCAACCTCCTGTGATATGTTTGCTCTGTCCCTCCAAACCAAGACAACAGATGTATCGTCAATTGCAGATCAGAATTTGACATAAATATATTTCATATTTTGACCATGTTTGCAGACATCTAAAATTGTCTTGATGGCTTTGTACTTGCATAGGCTACAAGTCATGTACTATTGTGGGACAGATGGAATATCAGGATAAGGTAATAATAGATATATCAGTATTAGGATATATCAGAAATATGATAGGATATATCAGGGATTAGGATAGAAATATATCCAGGATTGATACGTAATACGATATATCAGATAGGATAGGATTATATCAGGACTAGGATGGTAAAATTTTTCCAGGGATAGGACGCAGTATATCATTATAGGATAGGGATTTATAGTCAGGAAATTGATGTATAAGGCTAGGATATTACAGGATAGAGATAGGAAATATCAGGAGTGAGGATATATCAGGGATATGGTGTTAAGGATAGGATAGAGATATATCAGGATATGGTGATATAAAGCGATAGGATAATCAGGATAGGATATAATCAGGATAGGATATATTCAGATTAGGATTGTATTAGATAGGATTATCAGGATATGGTGATTAAGGATAGGAATTCAGGATGGATAGGAGTAATATCAGGATAGGCATAGATTATCAGACTGATAGGATATTTTCAGGAACAGGGATAGGATATATCAGGATAGGATAGATTGTATCGGGATAGGATAGGATATTACAGGATAGGATAGGATATATCAGGATGGATAGGTGTATCAGGATAGGATAGGAATACTATCAGGATAGGACTGTATCATGGATTAGGATTACGGACATATTCGCATCGGAGATGTATAGGATAGGAGGATCTATCAGGATAGGATAGGATATATCAGCGATAGGATAGGATTATATCAGGATAGGAGATTCAGGATATAGGATTGGTATATAGGATAGGATAGGATCTTATCAGGATAGGATAGATACAATCAGGATAGGATTAGTCAGGATTACGTGGATAAGATATTCAGGATTAGGATGTATCAGAGATAGGATAGGATATATCAGGATAGGAATAGGATATTATCAGATAGGTAGGATATTCAGGATATATGATAGGATGTTCAGGATAGATAGGTATCAGGATAGGCGATAGATGTATCGGATGGATGGATATATCAGGATTAGGATAGGATATCTCAGGATCAGGATGTATCAGGATAGGATAGGATATATCAGGATAAGAACCGTAGTGTTGATCTGTGTTTCCCTTGGGCTCTAATGTGAAATTGGTATTAAAAACTTACCTGTTCAGATGAGAGCCTTTTTCGTTTAGTTCCTTGATGTGCTGCGTTGTGCTTGTAGGCCCTAGTGTATTTGTCGAGAGCAACTATTTTGTGTTGGGATGTGGTTGAAAGTTTTTTCTTGATAAGAATATGTTCTTCATTCTCTCTGTGTTTTAGTTGCGACAATATTCGCACCTGATTTCTGTGAAGTTGTGCCACTTGCAGTTAATGTATTTTCCTTTAATGCCAGTTTTATCTCCATGTGTTGCAAGAAGTTGGCAAATGGGTATTCAAAGCAATCCTACCTCGTTAAAGTTATGTCTTTACATTTTTGTATTTATATTGGCAAGATGACTATTTCTTTGACAATCTCAAATTTGTCCTTTTGTGAAAGTGTTAATGGTCATAGTACATGAAGTTGGCTCTTGTGGAACATGTAGCATTCCATTAAATGAGCACCATACTGCTTTGAGGTCTGTGTGCTTTGGAAGTAGCCTCCGCCCTGATGTAGACATTGTGTTTTTGTGGACGAAGCCTCATACTGCCTAAGTGAAACTGTCGTTTCTCGGGAGTGGTAGCCCTCACTCTTGAGGGGCACTGTCCGTTGGTGGTAAGCATCACATACCTGTAGTGAAGCCTGTAGTCCGACACCATCTTATGGGGAATAGCCACTTTGGGATGTGATTGCACCTCATACTGTTTGAGGCACTTCTTGTTAGAATCGATAGCACCTATACCTGCCTATGTGAAAGGCACTGCTGTGCTGTAGGTAGTTGATAGCACCTCATACCTGGCCTATGTGAAGGGCACTTGATGCTGTAAGAAAGTGTAATAGCCCCTCTCCTGCCTTATGTGAAGGGCACTTGTTGTGCCTGTGTAGTAAGTGAAGCACTCAACACGCTATAGACTTTGTGGTAGGACGTGATAGACCTTTCAGACCTGACTATGTGAAGGCACTGTCTTGCTGTAGGATAGAACAGTTTGTTAGCACTCATTACCTGCTATGTGGAAGGCACTGCTTTGTCGTTTGTAGGATATAGGTGATGCACCTCATAGCGTGCCTATGTCGGATAGCATGTTGTGACTCGTGATGTGCACCGTCATACTGGCCTTGTGTAGGCACTGTTGTTAGTGCACCAGAGCTAAGTCCGATAGCACTCAACATCCTGCCTATGCTGAACGCTGCACGTTTTAGGAAGACACGACCGCACGTCTATTTGAGCCCTGTTGTCTAGTGGAGATAGCACCATCCATAACCGCATGTAGGCACGTTGATCAAAAGTGTAAGTGAAGCACCTAGCTGCCTAATGTCAAGAGGACAAGCTGGTGTAGGAAGTGAGTGACACCACGTCGCCTAGTGTAAGGCGAGCTGGGAAAGTAGATTAGCACCCCTCAACCTGCCTATGTGAAGGCACTTGTTAAGCTGTAGGATAGTGATTAGCACCTCAGCCCTGCCTAATTGTGAAGGCACTGTGTTCGTTGTAGGACAGTGATAGCACCTCTAACCTCCTATGTAGAAGTGAAATAGCGACCTTCATGCCTGCCTATGTGAGGCACTGTTGTGTTGTAGGAAGTGATAGCACCTCCATTGCCTGCCTATTGTGAAGGCACTTGTTGTGTTGAAGGAGATGATAGCACCTCATACCTTGCCTATGTGAATGCCACTGTTGTGTTGAGGAAGTTGATAGCACCTCATTGCCTGCTTATGTGGAAGGCACTGTGTATTTCAGGAGTGTAGCACCTCATACCTGCCTATGTTTGAAGGGCACTGTTTGTTGTAGGAAGTGATATGCACCTTACGGCCTATTGTGAAGGCACTGTTGTTTGTTAGGAAGTTGATCAGACCTCATGCCTGCCTTATGTGAAGGCACTGTTGTGTTGTAGGAAGTGATACACCTCATACCTGCTTTGTAGGAAGTGATTAGCAACCTCATTGCCTGCCTATGTTCGATAGGACTTGTTGTGTTGTAGGAAGTGATAGCACGCTCATAACCCTGCCTATGTCGAAGGCCTGTTTGTGCTGTTAGGAAGTGATAGCCACCTCATACTGCCTATGTTGAAGGGGACTGTTGTTGCTGTAGGAGTGATAGCACTTAGGCCCTGCCTTTGCTGAGGGCTATTGTGCTGTTAGGAAGTCGTAGACCTCATTACCTGCCTATGTAAGGGACTGTTTGTGTTGTTAGGAGCAGTTCGATAGCCTTAGGCCCTGCCTTTGTGGAAGGGACTATTGTGCTGTAGGAGGATAGCAACCGTCATACCTGCCTATGTGAAGCCATGGTTGTGTTGTAGGAAGTGATAGCACCTCCTACCTGCCTATGTAGAAGGGACTGTTGTGTTGTAGGAACGTGAGATCAACACTAGGCCCTGCCTATGTGAAGGCACGTCTGTGCTGTAGGAAGTGATAGCACCTCATAACTGCTATGTGAAGGCACTGTTTGCATGTAGGGAATTTGATTAGCACCTCAGCCCTGCTATGTGAAGGTACTGTTGTTGTAGGAAGTGATCGCACCTCTATACCTGCCTATGTGAAGGCACTTTGTGCTGTAGGAGTTGATCGACACCTCATACCTGCCTATGTGAAGGGCACTGTTGTGCTGTAGGAAGTGATAGCACCTTCAAGCCCTGCCCTATGTGAAGGGCACTGTTGTGCTGTAGGAAGTGATTCAGCACCTCTACCTGCCTATGTTGAAGGCTTTGTGCTGTAGGAAGTGATCAGCACCTCGGTAAAAGTAGAACAAATGAACTGTTTGTGTACAAGTACCGCATTTACAAACAATCCTAATCATTTAATAAATGTGTTGCTTTTTAAAACATATATACAGTCTGCATTGCTGTTACATGACAAATCTACTTTAACTCTGAATACCAATAGGACCAGAACCTACTACACCTACAATACTACCCTGCATATACTACCCTGAATGGACTAGAACCTACTTACCCCTACATACTACTGATACTGCCTGTCAATACTACCCTGAAATTGACCTACCTGAACTGACCCTTAAGATCTACTACCCTGCAATACTACCTTTTCACATTACATACCCTGCAATATACAATGACCTGAAACATGATCTCCATAACCCTGATTACCCTAGATGACCTGAACTACACTGCAAATACTACCTTTCAATACTACCCTGTAATACTACTCCTGAAATGGACCTAAGAACCTAACTACCCTTACAATACTACCCTTGCATACTACCTTAATCACACCCTGAAATCTACCTGAAATGGACCTAAGAACCTATACACCTACAAATACTACCCTGCAATACTACCTTTTCAGTACCTTACCCTGAAATACTACCCTTGGAATGGACTAGAACCTATACCTTACAAATTACTACCCTGCAATACTACCTTATGCAATACTTACCCTTGAAATACTACCCTGAAATGGATCCCTAGAACCTACTACCTACAATATCCCTGAAATACTACTTTCAAATACTCACCCTGCAATACTACCTTTCAATACTACCCTGCAATACTACCTTTTCAATACTACCTGAAATAACTACCCTGAATGGAACTAGAACCTGTGGTTTGAATAGATGTTACACAATTCGAATTAACTTCAAATCATTGGGGAACATTACTGTCTTGTAACACTATTAGAGCCTCAATGACTCAACAAACGTTGACATTCACTTCCTGTAAAAAATGCACTTTTATTCACTCTGACTTTGCTCAAATATTTAGAGAAGAAGCAAGTATGCCTTTAAAGCAATGAAGTCTTATACTGAATATTACTCGTGACAGACAGCTGAGATTTAGGTCATGGGGTTGATGAGATTATTATGCTGACCAATGTAGTTCCTATATACTGACCAATCAATCTACAGAGTGTAGATGAGGTTAACTGTTGATTTACTGACTGTGAATGTGTTACATGGTTTAACGTATGATTTTAGCTGATGTGAATTGTGCTACAGGTTTAACTTTGATTTACTGAGTGGAATGTGTACATGGGTTAATGTTGATTTACTGATGTGGAATTTGTTACATGTTTAACTGTTGATTACTGATGTGATGTATTACATGGGTTAACTGTTGATTTACTGATGTGGAATTGCTAATGGGTAACTGTTGATTTACTTGATGTGAATGTTGCCTACATGGGTTAACTGTTGATTTTACTGCATGTGATGTGCTACATGGGTTACTGTTGATTTACTGATGTGAATGTTGCTGCATTGGGGTGATTGTTGCTGTTACGTAGACATGTTCCTGTCTCTCCTATCTATATACAGGATGTTGTTATTATTTTCAGAGAGAAAATTAATAGACCCTTGACATTTGGATGGGAATGGCTTGATTGAACTTCCATTGCTCTTTCTTCCCGGCCAAGACACTTTCTAAAGGAATGGGTAGGTTTTTTGTAAGAGAATACGGTGGACATGCCACCAAGCTTTACCGAGTACAATGTTGGAGCTGAGAGATTGTTTACGTGGACAAGGAGGATCATACTCATTGATCAATGGTGCTGCTCTCTCTTCTGCCATTCAGTCGGTCACTATAGAGGACCTGTCCCTCCAGCAGTCTGCACTTATAGAGCTCCTCTTCCCTCCAGCAGTCGTCACTATAGAGCGCCTGTCTCCCTCCAGCAGTCTGCACTATAGAGCTCCTGTTCTCCCTCCAGCAGTCGTCCACTATAGAGCGGCCTGTCTCCCTCCAGCAGTCGTCACTATTATAGGGCCTGTCTCCCTCCAGCAGTCTGCATATAGCAGCGTCTGTCTCCCTCCAAGCGTACACTATAGAGCTCCTGTCTCCCTCCAGCAGTCGTCACTATAAGAGCTCCTGTCTCCTCCAGCAGTCACTTAGAGGACTGTTCCCTCCAGCAGTCAGTCACTTATAGAGGGCCTGTCTACCTCAGCAGTCATTATAAGAGCTCCTTCTCAACCTCCAGCAGTCACTATAGAGCTCCTGTCTCCCTCCAGCAGGTCACTATAAGCAGCAACCTTGTCACCTCCAGGCAGTCGTCACGATAGTGCCGCCTGTCTCCCTCCAGCAGTCTTGCACATATGAACTCTGTCTCCCTCCAGCAGCGTCACGATAGAGGACCTGTCTTCCCTCCAGCAGTCGTCACTTATTTAGAGACCCTGTCTCCTCCAGCAGTCAGCACTATTAGACGGACCTGTTCTCCTGCCAGCAGTCAGCACTATAGAGTACCTGTCTTCCTTACCACGCAGGTCAGCACTATAGAGTACCTGTTTTCTCGCGGCAAGTCAGCACTTAGAGCACCATGTCTTCTTCCACAGTCAGCACTATAGAGCACCTGTCTCCTTGCAGCAGTCACATCCTTATTAGAAGTACCTGTACTTCTTCCCAGTCCAGCACTATAGAGGACCTGTCTTTCCTGCCGGCAGTCAGCACTATAGAGTACCTGTCTCCCTTCCAGCAGTCAGCACTATAGATATACCTGTTCTCCTGCCAGCAAGTCAGCACTATTAGAGTACCTAGTCTTCTACGCGCAGGTCAGCACTATAGAGTACCTGTCTCTTCTCCGGCAGTCAGCACTATAGAGCACCTGTCTTCTTCCAGCAGTTCAGGCACTATAGCGCACCTGTCTCCTGCAGCAGTCAGCATTTATAGAGGATACCTGTTTCTTCCAGCAGTCAGCACATTAGAGGAACCTGTCTTCTGCCGGGCAGTTCAGCACTATGAGTACCTGTCTCCATCCAGCAGTCAGCACTGTAGAGGGGACCTGTCTTCTGCCATCAGTCAGCACTATTAGAGTACCTGGTCTTCTTCCAGCAGTCAGCACTATAGGAGTACCTGTCTTCCTGCCAAGGCAATTTCAGGGGGGCCCCCCACTATTAGAGGACCTGTCTCTCTGCCATCAGTCAGCACATATAGAGTACCTGTCTTCTTCAAGCAGTCAGCACTTATAGAGTACCTGTCTTCCTGCCAGCAAGTCAGCATATAGAAGTACCTTGTCTCTTCTCCATCAGTCAGCACTATGAGTACCTGTCTTCTGCCAGCAGTTCAGCACTATTTAGGAGCACCTGTCCTTTTCTGCCAGCAGTCAGCACTATTAGAGTACGCTGTCTCTGCAGCAGTCAGACTATTAGAGTAACCTGTCCTCCTGCCAGCAGTCAGCACTATAGAGGACCTGTCTTTGCCATCCAGTTCAGCACTATAGAGCACCTGTCTTTCTGCCAGCCAGTCAGACTAATAGAGACACCTGTCTCTTCTGCCCGCAGTCAGCACTATAGAGTACCTGTTCCTAGCCAGCAGTCAGACACTATTAGAGGACCTGTCTTTCTGCCAGAGATCAAGACCGCTGCAAACAGAGCAGTATGAGTGAGCCCGGAGTTGGTCTTCCCTGATGATCCAGTCTCAGTCTGTACCCCCTCATGACTCGTATCGCTAGTGAGCTGCTCCATCTGCATGATCCCAGTTACTCAGATCAGTGTGGAGTGGAGCTGCTCTTTCCTCTGCTGACGTCCCAGTACTCAGTCAGTGTGGAGGAGCTTG